>NW_027114527.1:53865-54530 GCF_000696795.3 Halyomorpha halys | reverse complement strand
GTGACCTTATATTGTAAACTGTTTTTAGAGTTCTACTACTGGGTAGTTTCTCTACATCCTGTATCATATCATTATGATCAAATTTACTGGTTGTAGTTTTTTATACAGTTGTAAATATCAATAAATAAATAAAATAAAAATACTCCCCCCCCCAATAATAATTTGTTAAAAAAACAAATTACCTCTTACATTAACCATGTAAAGCCCACCTGGGCCCTGTTTCATAATAACAGTACAAACTAATACTATTAGTCTTGCCGATTTAACTTAATACAATTACACTGACTTCTATTATAGTAATTTTTACTACAGTAATTTTTAACTCCTGTAATACAACTAATAGTCCTCCCTATTATGAAAAAATATAAGTATTAGTGCAATTACCACGTTGATTCTATATCTGTACTATGAACCAATACTATTAGCTTTCATTATGAAACAGGGCCAAGGCCGATCTGGCATTAAATAAAATAATCTTTGCTCATTATTACATTTTTACTATATTTATTTATACATTTTTAGCTTAAAATCAGGCGGGATTAACTACGGGGAAATAATTCATTAAAAGTTGAAATGATTAAAGAATCGTTGCAATATTTATAAAGGTGAAGCAGAAGTGGAAAAAAAGTGTTCATTATCCGAGCGAGAAGTGGTGTTAGTTTATC
>NW_027114527.1:49356-49980 GCF_000696795.3 Halyomorpha halys | reverse complement strand
TGGTACAGATTCAATTTTATACACTATTATTAGTTGGTAATTTTAAATAGATATAGATATTTTTTATTAAAAAAATCAAATTGTATCCTTGTATAGTCTCAACACTTTTTATTACATCGATAGTCCATGGTTTCGGCCATTTCGGCCAACCTCAAGGACAATCTTCAATATAAATTCTCACATCACATCAAAATTTTAAAATTGTTTTGCTGGCTATTCTGTCCAGGTCATTAATTATAAGTCAAATTCACCCTATTTATTTTTAAATTCATAAATTTTTAAAACTTTTAATTTTCAATTTATACACACTATCACTACCATATAAACAAACTATTTATTATTTATATGGTAGTGATAGTGTGGATAAATTGAAAATTAAAAGTTTTAAAAATTTATGAATTAAAAAAAAATAGGGTGAATTTGACTTATAATTAATGACCTGGGCAGAATAGCCAGCAAAACAATTTTAAAATTTTTTTGTGATTTGAGAATTTATATTGAAGATTGTCCTTGAGGTTGGCCGAAATGGCCGAAAGCTTGGACTATTGATGTAATAAAAAGTATTGAGACTATACAAGGATACAATTTGATTTATTTAATAAATAATTAAATAATAAGTCATAA
>NW_027114527.1:46548-48866 GCF_000696795.3 Halyomorpha halys | reverse complement strand
TATCTATTTTATATGAATAAAGATGATACACACTCTACGGTATACAATGTACAACTGCTGTCTACAGGCTACTACATACAACTGTTCTTCTAGAGTTTAGGATGATCCTTGTCTCTAACAGTAGGAGTGTTTATGTCCAAAATAAGAAGGTGGGGATCGGTTAGACCTAGAGGAGGAAGGATTTCGGTAGATAGGAGTGTCTATGTATTTCCAGGAATTCAGATAGAGCCAAGACATGTGTGATAGCTCTCTATGTTTTGTATTATAGGATTCGTGATGTCAGCAATACTTCTATATAAAATGAGTATTGTAGTATCGTGGGAAGTAGCCTTTGGCTGTTGAGAACTGATTGGAACAAATGCAATTCTGGAAGGCTGTTTATAAAAAAGGTGAAATTGTAGAAAATGTTCCAGAGAGACTATCCCCTTATCAGAGTGACATTTTGTTATTCTCAGTTTTAATTTCAACATTTAAACTATTTGTTTATATGTTTATATTATTAAACAAATCTATTTATAATACCAAAAGATACTTTATGATCATTCGTGATATTTTTCCCTGGTTAGAGCTCAGGGTGTGTTACTGCTGATCGCAATATTTAACCGAATATCCTCCTGTACAGACGACCAAATTAGATTCTGGCTTGGTGTTTATTATAGAAGGCTGTGGTAGTAGAGGATACAGAACACAATGAAGTGGAAGGTAGCGACTGCAGTGCTACAGTGTGAGTTCAATTAGTTCACAGCATGGTATAAAATAGAACCAATCTCTCTACACCATGGCCTAATGTTAGTCTAATATGGCTTAGTGGGCTTCAAGAGATTATTGTATTCCACCCCCTCTCTCTTCTATTACAATATACACAATATTTATCAATGTATTTCAATCCAACATTCAGTCATATGATTGGAATGTGGTAAGTATTGAAGGACTTATCTAATTTATCTTTATCAAAATAAAATGAAACTTATAAAATTATAATATAACGCTGTTATTATCGTATTTTTTAAAATAATTTATTTATTGTTATTTACAATACTGTATACACATATATACAACAAGTAAATTTGCTGTAGGTGACATAGTGACATGACATAAACATGTGGAGAATCTACCCACTGATAGAACTCCAATAACATTTCTAGAGGAGTAGATCTCGAGGCCATCTTCTTTTCAGATGCCTAGGAGGATTATTAGGTAATGAAGGAGAAGCCAGGATAGAAACAAGTGGATTTGGGTGTTTGAGAAGTTTATTATGGAAGGAACGGTATCTGGTTCTGGCCAAATCGGCAACATATGGAACATTGAGGTCCTGATGGATGACTTGATTTGTGACAAAGTTAGGGGCATTAAGGATTTTACGAAGGATTTTGGACTGTAAGAATTGGATTCTGGAGCAATTTGATGGTTTATTATCGTATTTAATCCGAAAATAATTGTATGTTATACTGTATGAAATATAAATCATATATTAACTTTTAACTACTACTTATAATTCATTTATAAATAAAGAAAAAAAACTGTACCGCTACAACCCATGGGTGCCGTACTTTGTAAGGAAATACTGTTACTAGACCAACGGTTTTGCAAGGAGGTAATTTGATCAAAATTTCGCTCCACCACTAAATTTTTCTCGAATTAAGGGTACTCACATTATGAGGCTGGGTGAATCCCGGAGGGCTCATGACTACAGTAAGTGGAAAAATACAGAGGTTTACAACGGAGAGTAAAGGTGATCTGATGGGATTTGTCAGGATTTATTTTGATTCTCCAGTTGTGACACCATTCTTCAATTGATGTTATGTGTGCCTGTAGTGTTTGTGATGCATTAGTTGGGTCGTTGTTTACAGACAGTATACATGTGTCATCAGCGTATGTTATGGGTTGGGATGTCAGCTGTATAAACCGTATAAACAATGGGACCTAAGATACTACCTTGAGCTTTAAAATATAAAAAATATAAATTTTAATAAATATACAAAATAAAAATACTCGTGTTAAACTGTTCTTCTCTAATGTCCACTCCAATGAACCCCAATAAGGGATTGATCTATTTTTCAAGACCCTCTGGTCTATGGCTATGGCTCATATTTATTTATTCTATTCCAGCGAGTCATACATTTATCGACTCTAGAGCACACATTTTCGATAAATGTGTGATCTTTAATATAAGGAAAAATCCTGTTTCTATCTATCCTACAGTATCTAAATACTCCACTAACGCCTGTTGAACAGATTCGATACTTAGGACTCCATCTTGACAAGAGACTTACTTGGAATCCACACACAAGACTGAAACGACAAGAAACTGCTCATAG
>NW_027114527.1:43292-45218 GCF_000696795.3 Halyomorpha halys | reverse complement strand
TTTTTTTTAATACTTTTTATTTATTGATAGATATTACAATCTGCCACACAGTTGTGGGCAATAGGTAATAGTGATGAATGATCACATTCATACTAAAATAAAATAAAATAAGAATACAAATAAATAAATGAATGAATGCAAAAGAAATCTGTCTTAAAATATATACAAACAGAAAGATAAACAAAATGAACTTAATAAAACTATGTGTATGAAAAAAATAAATAAATAAAATAATATAATCTCCAGTCACATTTACACTCTTATATACAATATTTATACAATCGACATGAGGATCCCTGAGACCACTCTATCCCCCACGTGTGAGGGGTAGAGCAGAGCTCATAAGTGCGCTAAAACCGCAAACACTCAACTTGAGTGGAGAATCTGACCATTGTCAGAACTCCAATTGTCCGTTTTTATTTTAAAATAAGACCGGTTTGAACCGAAGGTTAAGGATGGTTGGAAAGGTTTATATGAAATTTTGAGAATTTGGTTGGTATGAGGTCAAGGGCAAAAGGGATATGTAGGTCACGGTGTAGTGTTCTGTTGGAAACGTAATAGGGTGCATTACCTATGGTTCTAAGGATTTTGGATTGAAAGGATTGGATACGTTTGATGTTCGACGGCTTAGCTGTTTCCCAAAGTTCAAGACCGTAGGTCCAGATAGGTCTGAGCTTAGTTATATAAATTAGTAGTTTGTTTTCTAGTGAGAGATGAGAGGTCCGGCTGAGCAGTCGGTATAGTTGGGTGAATCGTCTGTTCAGTTCTTGTCTTTTAAGTCTAGTATGTTGCTTCCAGAAAATCTTTTTTTTAAAATCTTTATTGCATTACCAATAAAGAATTTAGAGGTTCCAGTCAGATCATGTTAGCAAAAAATTCATTAGGAGCTCCATATCTTTAAAATTACTAACAACACTAGAAAATCTAAAATAACATCATTTAAAATAGAGTAAATTAGCCTTAATTGAGCTATTTACGTTATATAGTTCCCGAGATATAGATAGCTTCTTAATAAGCAACATATCGTAAAAAAAATTATAATAATAAATTAACTGAAAAATCAGTGGTTGGGCAATTTATTTTTAGAAATATATACCTCAGAAATCATTTGTCGTAATTTGATGCTAGCTCTAAAATTAAATCTAGTTCAATGTAGTATAAAGTAGTTTACGACGTTTATCCTCGTAGAGGTATTTGAGGTGTTTTTTGTATTTGCTAAAATAAATTGATTTCCAGTTATTTGGAAAAAATTGCTACTCTTGGATTCCATTTGAAACTTTTTTCACCTCGATAATTTAAAAAAATAATATAATTAACATCCTAAAAAGAAAATCTAGTTTTAGCATTTTTCAAAATTAATTTTTAGTCCTTAAATAGATTTGGTAATTTCTACGCGTTTCTAAACGTCCACTTACATTAATTAACGTTCGCAAATTAGTTGAGGCGCAGTGCTGTAAAGTACACCCTCATACTCTGGGACAGATCCTGCGATACGCGAAAGACACGTTACTCACTTTATACATGTTTGATGCCGAGGTTGCCAGCGATAAACATCCCACGTCCTTATCTTTAGGCCCTGCGCTCAGTCATCAAAGACAGTCTAATTCCATCCTTTAACATCTTAAAGCATGAAGAATCCGTTAGTATCTCGTAAGGGCAGGCTCTAATCTGATAGACATGGTTCCCTGCTATATTAAGAGTTAATTTCCGAGCATGTTTCCGTGTTTGCTGCGGGTCCGAAACTATGAAACGTTTGGTCCATTGAGAGGGGTATATATAATTGCAGTAAGTTGGCAGATTATTTAACTAAATAATTTATCTGAGAACTTTATAAATAGAAGATGGCCACGAGATCTTCTCCTCTAGAAATATTATTGGAGTTCTATCAGTGGATAGATTCTCCACATATTTGTATCATGTCACTAT
>NW_027114527.1:35674-43102 GCF_000696795.3 Halyomorpha halys | reverse complement strand
GGAGGAATTTGATGGTTTAGTGGAGCCCCAAAGCTCAACTCCGTATGTCCAGATACTTTATAAATCTAAAAGTTAAAATTTCTTGACTCTGTGTTGTTAACCTACCGACTGCCCTACAGTATCCTTTAATAATACTGCTATTTTCCCTGTAGAACAAATCCACTACCTTGTACTACACTGAACAAACGACTAACCTGGAATCCTCACAAAAGACTGGGAAGACAGGATACGGCACGTTGATTTCGACTATTTAGCTTCCTATTCATTAAAAAATACTGATGTGCATAACAATTATAAGGCCTATCTGGACGTACGGAGACCAGTTTGGGGCTCCACTAAACCTTAGAATACATTCGTATCTAATTCTTACAATCCAAAATCCTTCGTAAACCCCTCAATGCTCCTTACTTTGTCACAAATAAAACCATACATAAGGACTCTAATGTTCTATATATAACCGATCTAGCCAGAACCAGATTTGAATCCTTCCATTATAAATTTCCAAACCCACTAGTTTCTAACCTTTTTTCCTATGCCATTCCTAACAATCCTACGAGGCGCCTAAAAATAAGACCACGAGACCTGCTTATGTAAAAACATCATTACTATGCAACCAATGGGTAGTTTCTCCACACCCCAGTATCACTCCATTATAAACTAAAATCAAATTTACTGGATGATAAAAAAAAGTTAAAATTCTGCACGTTGGGACGAGGCTTCAGAATCAGAATGTTGTGGGTTCTATTCCTGAGTTAGTCAATATTTATTTTACGACAGCTCAATAGGTCCTCAATTGGAGCGGTTAGAGGCGATTGACCATAAATGATTTTACCCTAAAAATAACAAATAAAAAATCTAGTTAAAGCCTAAATTTTAGCATCCTGGGTTACGTTGCATTTTAACGTGGTTTTCGATTATCTCCGTAATACCAAAAAGTTCTACCTGAATATGTGACGTCACTTAAAAATACAAAATTATAAATTGACGTGTATTAAAATCGTTTGTAATTTATAAATTTCTTTACTAACCAACATTTTGCCCCACTTTGCAAAGTTTCATCTGTGCGAAATGAGAACGAGATACAAAGTGTGTAATAATAAGTAAATAGGAATGTACAAAGAAAGTAGTCTTGAATAATATATAATAAAAAATAAAAGAAATAAAATAAAAGAACAGTAATTGATAAATAGTACGGTAATGAATGAATTTCCTCATTAATTTCGTCACTCTTTCGTTCTTTTTAATTTGCGCCTACTTCTTTATTAACATGCATTCATATTCATTTCATCATTTCACAAAAAATTACTAATATACAACAAATTATGACGAAAATTCGTCATTTGTATAATATAAAAAATGTATTTATTATTTAGAATTAGAAGAAATAATAATTTATTTTAATTCTAAATAATTTAAATTATAATTTTTACCAAACAGAAATAATTTCAATTAGGAACTAATTTCAGTTTCAGATAAAAACTTTTTAAAAAGAATTTTATTCTTATATATTTGTACATTTGTAATAGAGTATAGTTTTATCATACTTTACAAATGTTGTATCTTGTTCTCATTTAGCCCTGATGAAGACCTGCAAAGTGGGGCGAAATGTTGGTTATTGTTTTAGT
The DNA here is from genome assembly GCF_000696795.3 of Halyomorpha halys. Lineage (NCBI taxonomy): Eukaryota > Metazoa > Arthropoda > Insecta > Hemiptera > Pentatomidae > Halyomorpha > Halyomorpha halys. Next base: position 41,477 of record NW_027114527.1, on the reverse strand, counting down.
CTACTGTTTTGTATACCTTTCTTGACCACCACTCCGATTATCTTTCTACAAGTTATAAAAAAATCAGAAGTTAACTGCTTATTAAATTTACAACCATAATTCTTTCAGAAATTTTCTTTTTTTCTGGTGATATACATTACGTAAAACGTCTCTTAACGTCTCTCCTCTATTTCCGAATCTCCTCTTACCGGACAATGTTATTGAGGTACCAAATTAAAGTTATATGAAAATTTACGGTACCCTCCAGTCTGGATAGGGACACCGATTTTATTACCCATCAGGAATTATCACTCTTCTATAACGGAGAGAATTAAAAGATATAACTAAGTATGAATGGCCTGCAAGACCAATGGGTTAGCAACATGGCGTAGCCCATTCCTGCATTTAGTGTATGTAATAAGAAAAAAATAGAATTAAAATCCTTCCCTCAAAATTTAATATTGTACTATGACTGATCCCGACTATGGATTTTTAACGGATCAGAGGACACGGTGGATTCAATCCCCGGATTGAAAGCGGACCGCAAAGCACATTGACGAACCATGTGCTATCTTCGTCTGCCATGCGTCCAGCGAACCATTGTCTCGACGACCTCCCGGATCGAAGATTATCCTTCATTATAGGATAATTGGGGGGGGGGGAGAATAGTTATCTTCATTGGGGCAATAATCTTCTGTAGGACATTGTTATTGTGTAAGGAAAGTTGCGACCACCCCTCCCGATCCCTAATGGACTCGTCCCTTTTTAAACCTAATCCCTGCTCACCCCTCTCAGGGATCCTGCCCTTTTGTCCTTTTTTTTCCAGGATAAAAAAGTTTTTACAATGACCGAAGGCTCTCTTAATTATCAGCTTTGTTTGGCCGATGTGCCCTCTCAAATATTTATTATTTCCAGGAATATATATTATTTATTTTTATAATTATTTATCGAGTCCTGTAACTGCTCCGTTTTTGTATTCTTTTATCGTAGTATTATTTATATTAAAATTTAATAAACTAATATATTGTAGCATTATTACTTTATCCAATTATTTATAAATGAGTACAACCTGAATTACCCTAAAGCGTTGTAAATTGAAGTATTGTTTGATAGATATTAGCTGAAATAATAAAATAAAAAAATGGGTCAAATAAAAAAAGAAAAGAGAAGAAGATGTTTCGTTAATGTTTTAATTATGATTAATCCTTTATATTAAAATTTTATCAGAATTATTTAATAGATATTGATATTGCTGGTAAAACGTGATTAAATGGATAAACGATTTTTTTATTCTATTTATTTATTGCTATTTACAACGGTACATTATATTACATTTAGTAAATTTGATCTCAGTTAAATTGGAGGTCTTTATCGATAGTTTTATTGGAAACAAAAAAAGAGCATTGAGGATTTTACGAAGGATTTCGGATTATAAGGATCGGATACGAGAGGAATTGGATGGTTTAGTGGAGCCCTAAAGGTTAACTCCGAAAGTCCAGATAGGCCTTATTATTCTCATGTAGATTTGTAATGAGTTGGAAGTTTAGACCGTTTGTCTAATAAGTGCTGTAATAGTCGAAATCTGCGTACAGTTTCCTGTCTTTTCAGTCTTGTGTGAGGATTCCAGGTTAGTCGTTTGTCAAGATGAAGTCCAAGATAACGAATATGTTCTACAGGGGTAAGAGGCACATTATTAAAGTATACTGTAGGGCAGTCGGCAGGTTTACGACTAAGAGCAAATATGATTTGTTGGGATTTATTTGTATCCTCCAATTTCGATACCATTATTCGAGGGTTGTGATATGGGATTGGAGAGTTAGGGATGCAATCAAAGGGTTATTACTAACTGTTAGTACACATGTGTCATCAGCATACGTGGTAAGGATAGTGTTAGGAGTTGTTGGGATGTCAGCTGCATAGACGGTGTAGAGGATGGGACCAAGGATACTACCTTAAGGAACACCAGCGAACTGAAAAAAAACATTACAATTAAGAATGGTAAAAGAAAATAATATAGATATCATAATCAACTAAATAAATACGTTTACAAAATTTGAAACTAGTAAAAATAATAGTAAAAAAGTATTACAATAACATATCTATATTATTTTATTTTTCCATTCTTAATTTTAATGTTAATAATTTTAATATTTTCCTTGCACATTATTATATACAGATTTAATATTCTCATAATATTACATGATGCATTTTCTCGAATACGATTTATGTACCTATATTATCTACTATCTTCTTATGTTCCTTTTTTTTATGTAATTCCATTAAATCATTATGGTTATTAACTTGTTTTTGTTCCTAGTTCTGATAAAGTCCTGAAATTCTGGCCGAAACGTTAACACTAATAAATAAGTTTTAACATATTTGTATCCTTCATTGACCGCGTCCTCAATCATCTTTTCATATAAAGTATAAATAATATTTTATATAAAAATATTAAAAAAATTAAACCTCACTAGAGTTCATCTATCAAATTAAAAGTGTATACTTTATCAACTTGAATTTCATCTAGTGTAAATAGCCGAAATTCACGATCAATGGCTAAGAAAAAATGTAACATTATTGGTATAACCCTTGAATTCAATTATTTTTTCCTTTAATGTGGCAATTGAAAGTATTATCAATAATTAGAGACTCCATTATCATTTAATAATCATATAGAAGGTTCGATGCCGATACATAATATGGTATATTATCTGTCTATATTGTTTCTTGTCTTTCTGTAATTCCATTTAATCATTTCATTTAATCATATGGTAATTATCCTTTTTTTGTTCCTAGTCCTGATGATCAGATTGAACAGACATCTATACTATGGAAGGTTCCTTGGATCGCTAATCGATTTTAATTTATATTTCAGTAATTAAAAAGGAGACTTGTGTAACCGGATATTAGAATTTTAAAAATAACTTCATCCTAATCTTTTTATGACCTCAGTTTAACGAAAATATTAACAATACTTATAAATGATTCCATCCTGGAACCTGTGAGGACGATATAAATTGCAGGATAACGTTGCCATAAGACCTCAAATCCTCTAAGCGATAAGATTAAAGCCTGCTCTATACAGGAGAAGCTACAACCCCTGATACTATTGTGAAGGAGACACTCCAAGACATTGTGTACAGAGGAGGGTAGGCAAGGTGCGTGACATTGGGGTGCCCAGGATGGCACCCTACCTCTTCAGGCAGATATACTGCCTCACCATCCCCTGCATCTTATGGATCATATTGCAACAGAAAGTCATCATGGTCTTCCATTTATTAAAGTTATATGAAACCTTCATATACTGGCGCCACCTAAGCTCTGTGGTTTTATCCACTTTGAATTTTACATACTGTTATATTTCCCTTCATTTATCTAAGGGATGTCATTAAGAACAAAATAATAAAAAAAAATTGTTCATGTAAATAAATAATTAATTAAAAAAAAATAAATCAACATTAGGGTAAACTCCCTAACCACTCAAACCCCCTAGTTTCAAACCTTCCATCCTCATTCATTCCTGACAATCCTGAAAAGAAGATGGCCACGAGACCAGCTAATGTAAAATGTCATTAGAGTGCTACCAATGAGTAGTTTCTATACACGCCTGTAGCACTCCAATTTAACTTAGATCAGATTTACTAAATGTATTATAATGTACAGTTGTAAATAGCAATAAATAAATATTTAAAAAAAAACAAAAAAAAACATTAGGGGTATTTATGATCTTTACTTTAATATATCTAAATGAGCTAAATGGAAAAAGTTGTGTTAAATGGAGTAATACATTATTATTTTAGTATGTTCAAACGATATATCATTTAACATAGTTGAGAGTCTGTTCATAGGTTTGCTAAATGAAGAATGACGTCATGCAACAGACCAGCTGAGCTCTACACTCCTTTTTTCTGTTTTGTTTTAATGGGTTAGATTCTCGAAATTGGTATTTGGTTTGTGTTATTTTTGTTTTAAAAAAAAATTTAAAATCTAATAAATTAATGGATAAATGTAATAATTAAGCAGTGGGGAAAAACTAGGAGAGGAAATAAGGAACTAGTGAGGCGGAGGAAGCTGTTGGAGATTTCATTACCTCTTAAAGGCTGTAAAGCTACAAAACGCATTGCCTATAAAATCCACTAGTACCTCCTCTGTATTGCATGTTATATGGACTTTAAATTGGGCCGCTCACAATCCTATACGTATTACAGTTAGCATATTAAACGGTTTACATTTAACACATCATCAATTATTTTCATTATTTTTTAAACATTATTTACATATTTTATTATGTAAATCCAATCACTCATTATTTACATTTTCTGCTGCACCTTTCATCATTTTTATTTCTTTATTTAATTGAGAACTGTCTGTTTTTTAATATTTTTTCTTATTATTTTTTTACAATTCTCACCACCACAATAATATATTTTTATCTTCTATTAGTATCAATTAATATCTACTTCATTTATTGTTATGTATATTTTCAAGTTTGTTTGTTTTTGTTATTATTTTAAGTTTCTCTGAAGTTGTTATCTCGTAACAATTGGTTATGTTTATTTGTGTTTCTTTTCTGACAGTTTCTTCTTCTCATACCATGAAAATTTTTAAATATATTTTAACTAATATTTCCGGAGTTGAATATCTGTAAATGGAGTTTAATCTATATTCTAATAATAATTGTTACTGCGGTGAAGATGAGAATATCCAACAGAAAATGTCAAAACGTTGCAGAAATGCAGAATTATATAATATTATAAACAATATATCAAATATCACTTGCGGGTTATGATTTACATACGGACTGGGATTCCTCAGATAGTCGAAACTGTTCCATATAATAAATTTAGGCATAGAACTATAGGCGACAGTAAGCTGAATGGTTGAATGGCTTTGCGATGCCCATTGTCTCCTGACAGCGCTATATAGTGTAGATATGTGCCACATATTGATACATTGCCGTCCCCACAGCCTGTTTGCCCCGTCACACTCTTCCATTAGACCTGGACACAAGTTGGACTGAACTGTACCACCATCGCCCGAGGCCCTGGTCTGGTCGTCCAACACCGTTCGGTAATTGAAGGGTTCTCAACCCACTTTCCTAACAGCAGTTAGAACCCTAGTTGAAAAGTTCTTCTCAATCGCTACGAGTGGTAAATCTATGATATCTTCTCGTTTTAGTTATTTCAGTAAAAATGTTTATACATTCCTCAGTCCTTATTTATTTATAATTTCCTATTTGAATGATACTTATTTTTTAACTGAATAGCTTTTTCGACAATTAGTAGCCCGGAAATAATTTATTAAATAAATAGGAATAATAAATTCCATCAGATAAAAAAAAAATACAGTCCTTTAAAAACTTATTTTTTCAACTTTTTGTTAATTTTCAGTAATATTTATGTTTAAAAAAAATTAATTTGTACCTCTTCAACTTATGAAGGTCAGGGGTGCAGAGCTATGTAAGGTACGGTACTGCAAGGAGGTGAGTTGGTCAGAATCACACTCGACCACCTTGTTTTCATCCTACTAAGGGTACGAACGAAGCGAGGTTTGAAATAAATTTTCTATCCTTGATAATGCTCCGAGGGGCCTGAAAAGAAAGTGGCCTTCGAGACCTTCAATTTCAATTGGTAGTTCATGCACAATATATCATGTTTTTGTATATTGGAAACATTTACATGATTTTTTTAAAGTTTATATACAGTATATTTCAAGAAAAAAAGTTTTAATAGGAGTCATAAAGTCATTTATTTTCTTATGTTTTATATAGCTTTGCTTTTTCTCAGCACCTTTTTTTTATTTTCAGGTTTTAATAGTGTCAGAG
>NW_027114527.1:34361-34939 GCF_000696795.3 Halyomorpha halys | reverse complement strand
TAGGAGTCATAAAGTCATTTATTTTCTTATGTTTTATATAGCTTTGCTTTTTCTCAGCACCTTTTTTTTATTTTCAGGTTTTAATAGTGTCAGAGGTAAAAAAAAAACTACATAACAACTTTAATTCAGAGAAAAATAAATATAAATTAATAACAAATAAACTTAAAAATCAACCTAACAATAAATTTAGTAGATAGTACTTGATACTACTAGAAGATAAAATATAATGCTATAAAAGTATAATTCTTATCACTTCAGTATTATATTTTATCTTCTAGTATTAGTATCTACTTCATTAATTGTTACATATGTTTCCCAGTATGTTGGATATAATTTTATTTTCTCTGAATTAATTTTGTTATCTAGTTTTGTTTTTTACTCCTGATGAAGGCCTGAGATTCAGGCCGAAACGTCGGCACAATAAATAAGTTTTTCTTATTTCTGTTTTGTTTTTTTTGTTATTATATTGTGTATTTCTTTTACTACCCATCTTCTCCTTACTTTTTTTATTTATTTATTTTTCCAGATAGCCGGTTAAGCGGGATTCTCCTGTATTTTAAATAAATTGATAAATAAAT
>NW_027114527.1:32791-34311 GCF_000696795.3 Halyomorpha halys | reverse complement strand
TACCCATCTTCTCCTTACTTTTTTTATTTATTTATTTTTCCAGATAGCCGGTTAAGCGGGATTCTCCTGTATTTTAAATAAATTGATAAATAAATATTAATCTAAGAAACAGTGATATTGATATTGAAAGAACAGAGCTAGACGTGAGACGCTCTCGCTCTCTCTCTCTCTCCTTGGACAGACATAAATTGCTGCCAGTCCCCTAAGGGTCGGTTTTATTGCTGCTATAATTACTGGGGTCGTAAAACTCCTCAACCAACTTGATCTGTTCTTATCTTTCTTAACGGCTTCCGGTCATCCTCCTCTCTTCTACCTGAATTTTTTTTCTCCTTAGTTTTAAGTTTTTCTGCATCCCTGTGGACAGATTCAAGAAACCGCATATGCTTGCTGTGGTTCATTAAATCGGAACTGCTCTTCTCAATCTATTTAAATTTTTTTTTTGTTTTTAGTATTACATTCTGTCATATAAATTTAGGCATTATTAATCGAGCATACGTATATTAATTATATGATAATAAAATCATAAATAAAACATGAAACAGTGTAATAAAAATAACTGTGTGGCAGGGCTTGATTCGTGGTTCCCTGAGAATAATGTCAATATTATATAAAAGTTTTCCAATTTTAACAACTTTTTAAATATTGGTTGAATTTACTATCTTAAAGTATCTCCTTTTCTCGTTTTATGTAAATGTTTCAAAAGTGAAATTGGACCATCGCTCAAAATTGGTTTTAGTTCACCTTTTAAGGTCCTGACTTATACATAATCGTTATAAGAAGACTACCACGGAGTGGGGTTAATGCCGTTTTCCAAATTGACTAGTTTTTAAATATTGCTCAATTTAAATTAAATTTAAAGTACGACTGTGTTCAAAATTTTATTGTACAAGTTTAAGTTGTACCTCTTCAACTTATGATGGTCAGGAGTGCAGAGCTTTGTAAGGAAGTAGTATTAACAGACTCACGGTTCTGCAAGGTGAGTTCACACTCACCACCTTGTTTTTATCCTACTAAGGGTATCTACCGCATAAGGCTGGGTGGACAATGAATGAAACTAGGTTTGAAATAAGTTTTCTATTCTTGATAATGGTCCGAGGCGTCTGAAAAGAAAGTGGCTCTCCAGACCTTCGATTTCGATGGGTAGTTCATGCATACATCTGTCATGCTATTTTAGCTTAGCACATAATGGATTTTTAGCTTATATACAGTAAATTTCAAGAAATAAAAAAAAAATGGAGAAAATAAAAATACATTAATAACAAATAAACTTAAAAATCAACATAATAATCGTACTTAAGTAATTACGTAATTAGTAGATAGTACTTGATACTGCTTGAAGACAAAATAGAATACTGATAGAATTATAGAAAATAATTTTTTCTCTGAATTAACTTCGTCAATTTCAGTATCGTAGAAGGTTTTTAAGATGTTTTCATATTTGCTAATTATTTTCTCCCATTTCTTTAAAATTAACAAACATATTTATTGCGATTTTTTTTTTTTTTTTACATGAAAGTGTA
>NW_027114527.1:30488-30923 GCF_000696795.3 Halyomorpha halys | reverse complement strand
GCAGATTAAAAAGAAAGAAAACAAATAAAAATTAACTGATAATAAAAAAAAAAAAATTTAAAATGGATTGATAACTTAAAAAATAACTAATAAAATATTTTAATAAAAAAAAATCTTTTACCTATTTTTTTTTATCCTTATTCCATACGGTGTAATGAAGATTTTACCAAAAATGAAAATTGAAACTTTTGAAGCGAGGAGGTGAGACGGCTGTCAGAGGCATTGAACGAGTTCTATTGTCAACTCTGAGCCTCCCCCCTCCCGTTAAGTGAGTAAATATTTGCGTTGCGGCTTCGGTCCCATCTAATAATCTAATGGATTTTAACAATGCCTCTGTCTGGAAAATTTCGTCTCTTTGACAACTTCACTGTGAGGATGAAATTTGAATTAATTGCTCTTCTCGCACAATTATGTAATTTAATGAATATATTTCTC
>NW_027114527.1:26986-30318 GCF_000696795.3 Halyomorpha halys | reverse complement strand
GAAGCCTAGAGAGAAGCTGAACATTCAGCACTATATAGATATGCTGATTTTATAAGATTAAGAAGAAAATGGTCGGGCCTCCCGTAGCACAGTGGTTAAGACAGTCTTACTATCCAATTGTCGATTGGTGGTGCCGGTTCGAATCCGGTCTGGAGTGTCGATATTTTTCATTGAGTAGTGAAATTGAGTCCCACAAAATGAAGAACTTTGACCCCAACCATGGTTAGGCAGTATAGGACTCCAATAGGAGTCTTGGCCAGGAAAAAAAAATGGAAGATGGTCAGATTTGTGGTCAAAGGAAAAACATAAATAGTTAGATAATAACATAAATAGTAATAGTTAAATAAATAACATAAGTAGAACAATTAGATGGGTACATCTATACATAAATTGATATATGCTGATCATCTTCTTGGCAATTAGTTTTATATATATATTTGTGAATTTCCATTTTATAGTTTTAGAAAATTATTAAAAGCACAAAGAGTAATTGATCCTTTTTTTTCTTTTCTGATGTAGGAAGTTCATTTATAAAGTAAGAGAAATCAGAAAAACAGGAAAGACAACGAAGAAAGTAACTGATGAATGTGAGGTTGCCTAAAAACAAAAAAAAACTTAATTATAAAAAATCTTTGAAAATCTAAACATTATTATAAATTGTTACTTAATGTGCCACATAAGCTCATGAAATCATAACAATATAATCGAACGTCGTAGCCAGCGAATATTTGAAATAGGCATATATATAGAAACCCATTCGAGACCAATTGTACACCATGTGTGAAATGTATTTTCGAGCCAAAAAAAACTGACTGTACACCGTGTGTGCAATGGTCTTGAAGTACTATTATCAGTCAGTTTGGAAGCGACCGGTAGAACAAGATCGGTTAAAAAACAAAAATAATCCTGTGTGTAAAAATAAAATTTGATGTTGCTCTCAATTGCGATTGTTTCAAGGATTATCATTCTGTACAACAAAAGAAAGGACCATCTTTCCAAGATAAGTCCTTATCTTGTACTGCTTCTTAAAAATTTATTTATAGTCATTTATTTCATTTTATATATAATATAAATTTTTCTTCATTACTGAATCTAAAATAAGGATGTAATGTTACTCGACTATTTTAGGAATAAGTGTTGTTTAATTTTATAACCTGGTTTTATTTTATTTTGCACATCTTGTGTGCTATCCGTCGCTCGTAATAAAAACATTCAGAGGAGCTACTTGCACACAAGCCGTGCCATCATCTTATTCGTACAAAGTGATTAATTTTTCTATTGCAAACATGTTTACTTATCAAAAATGGGTAATGTAAATGAAAAAAAAAATATGTGCTATTTCTAATGGGTTAGAGTAGAACCCAGAACCCCACCGGTACAGTTCATCTCCACTGTCTCCTCCACATCTCGGCTAAGACCAGTGTCTTAATAATTTCACATATTAGTTAAAACATCAAATGAAGTGTTTACGTTTCGGTGTAACTTCTCTATGTTGAGAACATTTTTTTCAACAACCTAATAATTATTTTAGGTATTATTATCGATTTGTCAGTCAAAATATAATTTTTTTTTATTTTCTCATGAAATATTTTAGTTGGAAATCATGCATGGGATATTCTAGTGTTGGAGCTGGTAGTAATTAAATTAGAGGAAGGGAGTGAAATTTGCTATTTCTGTACTTCAGCGAACGAATTGATGGTTCCAGTGATGGCTCTCCGCTATAGCAGGCATGTCCTGTCATTGGCCAATATTGTAGCGATATATCTGCTATAATTGTATTATAGATAATATTATTCTGCATTGGATCAATATGGCATGGCATAATGGAAGAACATCCGCTCTAATCACTATTCAGTACCGTACAATCCTCTTTCACGTTAAAACGCCAATGCCCTAAATTTTGTAAAATATTATCATATTTGAAGCTCCGGTTTATGTTTCAATTTGTTTTTAGATTTTTTAAATAGTACTCAGTATTCTGTGATATTTATAGACAATGATATTAGGGATCATACATCCCATTCACACCATATCTACAAATATATAAATTAAATGAAAACAAAATAAGAAATTGAAGAAAAAAAATAAACATATTAAACTTAAAATAATCTTCCGAAAACAACTATTCCTATTTTTAATATTTACACTCAGCCTGGGGAACTCCGACCGAGCTCTTCCTTTCACTGCCGTGATGAGGCTAGCCGCAGATCAAATAGTAATAAAGTTTTAAATTACAACAGTGATTTTTAAGGATATATGAAATAAACCAGAAAAATGCTTTATTTAAAAATAAGCTATGCCACCCAAATTATTAGGTTTCTATAAAAGTACACAACATAATAATTAAAAAGTTATAGTAAAGTATAAAAACTGACATAGGTAATTAACAAATTTATTATAAAATATAAATAATGGCATAAGTGATCAACAATGTTATTATAAAATATAAATACTGACGTAAATAAGTTACAAAGTTATTTATAAAATATAAATACTAATATAAGTTATTAACGAAGTTTTAATATTTTCAATTCATGTTTATTTTGCTGTAAATAAAAAGAAAATCATTAAATCTTATAACAGATTTACAACCTAATTTCTAAATTGTTCCTTTCGTCATCCATCTTTTAATCTTCGTATCCTACTTCAGAAAAATCAATCGATCAGAATATCAGAAAACTGGATATGTTGAGTATTGTTGATTTTTAATGTTGTTTTTTTTATTCTCCTCGCAATACCAAAGAAGATACCACAAATTAGCTATTAAAAATGATTAAGTAGTTTTTATCGAAGTCAGAAATTAGGTGCTACCGTATTTACAAAAAAAATAACAAAAAAAAAAGATCGGTGAAAACTTTCTTATATAATAGAGAAATAGTGTGGTTCTCTATTATATAAGAAAGTTTTCACCGATCTTTTTTTTTTGTTATTTTTTTTTTTTTAGTAATATCCTTTGGAATAAAATATAAATACTGACATAAGTAATTAACAAATTTATTATAAAACATAAATACTGACGTAAATAATTCACAAATATATAATCAAATACAAACATAAGTAATTGACAAATTTTAATATTTTCAATGCGTTTATTTTGCTGTAAATTAAAAAAAAAAAAATCATCAAACCTTGTAACTGATTTACAACGTAATTTCAAAATTACTTTTCCTTTCACATATTTTTCATATCCATAACATTATTTGTTATTTCGTTCAACTTCTAAATTGCTTAAGTAATATTAAAGACAAAGACATACATTTCTCGCATTTAATTTTTATTACGTTATCGTTTTGAATAAAAAATCTGTGAAAATTTCAGTTTTTCCCTTTATT
>NW_027114527.1:23246-25385 GCF_000696795.3 Halyomorpha halys | reverse complement strand
GAAACCTTTTTTTGAATTGGAATATATTAACAATTAGTGATAAATTCCGTATGAATATAAAACTGGAGTTATAGCTAATACACAACTTGTTTACGGCTGTATAAGTGGTCGTTGTTGTGTTATCACCAGAATTAGGGAATATATTATGCTAGAATCGCTATTATCTTAAGAAAAGTGAACATTTTCTGTATAATGCGTTTCATAAATTTAACCTCATGATAATTAGATATTTTGGAGTTTTAAGTTTGTATTTTATTCATTTAACATTTCTAGAGGAGATCTCGAGACCATCTTATTTTTAGACGCCTAGGAGGATTATGTTAATGAAGGAGAAGCCAGGTTAGAAATAAGTGGGTTCAAGTGATTGGGAAGTTTATCATGGAAGGAATGGTATCTGGTCTGACCAAATCGGCAATATGAAACATTGATGGATGACTTTATTCATGACAAAGTAAGGAGCATTAAAGATTTTGGATACGACAGGAATTTTATTGTATAGTAGAGCCCCAAAGCTCAACTCTATAAGTCTAGATAGGCCTTTTTGTAGTCATGTTGATCTATCTTTTGTAATAAATTGAAAGTTTAGACCGTTTGTCTGGTAAGTGATTGAATAGGCTGATTCGACGGACAGTTTTCTTTCTTATTCCAGGGGATGAGAAATCAAGTATTCTGAAAGTAATACTCAAAGAAGTAATAGTTTATAAAAAATTAATTGTATATAAATAACAAAATTATATGACCTGATGACATTAATATAAAATATATGCATGCATCACTTAACTTTCTCTTCCTTTGAAAATTATAAATAGTATGTACCTAAATATATTAATTATTGATTAATTATAGAGATATATATACGTTAATTGAAGATAAATACCTATGTTTGTAGAAACTCATTTAAATAGGATTACTCCACATAGATTACTGTTCATAAATTTTTTTTATAAATTTGTATTTTTAAGTGGATACTCAAATTTGATTTTGTCATGACCAATTGATGAAATCAAATTTGAGTAACGTATTTGTACAGATATTGCCGGTATGTGATGAAAACTAGCTGCCAAAAATTTCCGGTGTATATGTTATTTTAAGAGTGCTTACTTGAATTTTGATTCTTTTAAAATATTATACTTCTGCCGGTTTTAGCTATTATAGAAATTGCAAACTCGTAGACTTAAAAGCTCTCCGGATAGCAGAATGTCCAGACAAAGCCCGATATCCTCCAGAACCATCAATTAACTCGCGTACTTTCCTATCTTTTCATTCTTGTGGGAGGATTCCAAGCCAGTAGTAGCCAGATGTAGTACCAGGCAACGGATCTTTTCGACAGGGATAATTAGGGTTTTATTAAAGGATAATGTAACAACCTCTTTTTAATTATTATAACTGTCTTAAATAGTTTGTTAGACAAAGGCATTCATGTATAGCTTTCTAATTAAATTTTTATTTTATTTAATTTTTTATTAATTTTACATTACATTTTAACGTTTCAGAATATCCATCCAACTTAATACTAAACATAGTTTTGTTACATTTTAAGTTTGAATTATGGCCAATTATTTTTTTCTTGGGTGTTTATCTATTATAAAATGTTTCTTAGTATATAAATCCTATCAATTATATCATGTTTACTTTCAAATCGTAAGTTTTCCGGAATTGATAGTTTACTGAATGAAATGAAACCAGGTTGTATTTCAGGTCAAATTTAGTATGATCGTTACGTAATCCGATTACTAAACTGTATTATGGCATCTAGGTAACACTGGTAATTAATAACAACAACAACAACAAGGCAGCTATTACACGATTATACAATTGAGTTGTGCTGATCTGACTTGACCTTGACATAGCCATAGTGCTGGGATCCTGCACCATTTTGTACCTGTGTGCACATTTACAGGTTAACAGCCAGGTGGCACTAATGTTACTCTTTTTATAATGTGTGGATAGTTGACAGCAGATTGATATAATATGTTCAAGGGTGCGGTCACCATAGATACACAAATAAACAAAACTTATTTATTTGTTCCAACGTTTCGAACCTAATTTTAGGCATTCACTAGGGCTGAAAAATAAAACTGGATAAAAACCTTAATTCAGAAATAAAAATAATATTATAAAAAACAAACTTGGAAATAT
>NW_027114527.1:20507-21255 GCF_000696795.3 Halyomorpha halys | reverse complement strand
ATAAAAAATGAAGACAAGAGACGGCCATATTAAGTGAGAGAGAGAGATCTGTTACAGATACCAGTTTATAACTCCCTACTTTTAACTCAATAAACTGGAAAACTGTCATCAACTTTTAATGAATTTAATGTCACTCCTCAAAAACTCCACCCTTATTTACTTTATCCCGTCTTTTATCATCGTATTTTTTTCTTATCCTCTTTTCTTTTAATTATCCTTAATTATTTTCATCCGATCCTGCACTTTTATTTCGACTTTCATTACGGAGTAATATCTAAGTACTCTTTCTCCTTTGTCTTTTAATGGATTAAAGTAAATCTTGATTAAAGAGTCAGGATCTTAATATCATTATTTAATAATACAATTTAGTTTTAATGATATTGACTAATTTTAATAACTAGACAAAAGAATGTACCATTTTTGATTTTATGAAACACCGGGTAAAGAGAATATATATTAAAACTAATAAAAAAAAATATTTCAGTTGTGATGAAGACATGAAATTCAGGTCGTAAAGTCGGCACAAATAAATGAGTTTTTTGTGTGTATCTTTGCTGACTGCACCCATGACCATAGTCTTCTCATTAATATAATTTCAGATTAAATAACATAAAAAGGAAATAATAATAAATAAAACACAGACTATTTTGTGGGACTTGCTCATTTGGACATGAGTGGACTTCAAAACGCGTACTTCCGTCAAAAACTAGAATTCGCAAATCCGTCAAAAAATTTTTCGCAATCGTAA
>NW_027114527.1:7352-19929 GCF_000696795.3 Halyomorpha halys | reverse complement strand
AGCAATCCGGAGCGAAGGTGATGTTTGCCTGTGCATACTGATTGACCTCTAGAATAGTTAATAGTTAATATTAAGAAATATATGTAAACAAAATAAAACTGAGAGAGAAAAGGAAGAGAGAAAAAAATATACATATTTTTGTTTTAATTGATTGGTATGATAAAAATGTAAAAAAAAAAAAATCTAACTATTATGTGTTCGTACATATTTTTTTTCTTAAGGAAATGAAATATTTCAAGAATGTGAGGGATATTATAGTTTAATAAAGTTGCCAAATGTTATTATAGTTAGGTAGCTATACGATGCCTGTAGTCTGTCGGTATGTGGTTAACAGTTAGTGGTACGTTACATTAGGGGTATTCATGATCTTTGGTTTAACATGTTAAAGCGTGTTAAATGGAAAAACTCATGTTAAATCGAAATAAATTGCCTTCTTTTACCGTGGTAAAACGAAATAACATTTAACATGGCTGAGAGTCTGTTACTTGGAGAATGACGTCACACAATAGACCAGTTGAGATCGCCGCCATTTTTGTTGTTGTGACAGCTCAGTTCTTTCGTGTGTTTGTGGTATTCATATCCCTGTTATTAAACCAGAATGGATAATTTTAATGATACATTTGAGAAAAAAACAGTAAAAAAAACAATGTTGAAATTACATTGTTTTTTTCTACTATCTGAAAATTTGTAAACGCTCGCCAGATAAAAATCTCACTATATGAACCATGTAATTATTCTTAGGGGACATATGTCCCAGAATAAAGTTATTTTTTCATTTCATTTCATAAGCTAAACTTTCACACAAATTCCACTTTTCACTCACTCTAGGCATGTTGTAATTAATTACTTAAATCAAAACTGAAGTAAACAATAACATGAGGGTCTGGAAGGAAGGTTATAAACATAAAGGCTTATACAACAAGTTGCTGATAAAATCCGCTAGGGGCTCTTATGCATTTAACGTTTAACATGACTTCAAATAGGGCTGCTCACAATCTTATAGTTATAACATTTAACATGGTAAAACATTTAACATTTAACACAACTTCATGAAGGGAGATGTTCTTGACAGTAAGTACTCAAGGGTAAGTGTGTCCAATTCGTAGCCTATTCAGTATTACTTCATGTCGTCTGCAGCTTCGGGTTGATGTCTTCCGAAAAACTTTAAAGCCCAACATTTTTACTCATTACTTGATATCGTTAAAATACAGTTACCTACAGCACGATAAGATTTAGTAAAAACGTCTTAAAAGGACTATAAATTTAGTGAAATTTGAGACCTTAAAAAGTTCTCGAGATTCATTTAAAAAAAATAATAAATCGAATAGCAAGAGATCAATATTTTGTGCAGTTTGCTAAATGTAATGCTGCTACTGATGAAGTTGATCTTTAGCAATATCTTTTTTTTTTTTAAATAATTTATTTATTGATATTTACAACTGTATACATATATACACATCAAGTAAATTTGCTGTAAGTGATATTATGACATGATAAAAACATGTGGAGAATCTACCCATTGATAGAACTCAAAAACATTTCTAAAGGAGAAGATCTCGAGGCCATCTTCTTTTCAGACGCCTAGGAGGATTATTAGGTAGCGACGGAGAAGTCAGGTTAGAAACAAGTGGATCTGGGTGGTTGAGAAGTTTATTATGGAAGGAATGGTATCTGGTTCTGGCCAAATCGGCACCATATGGAATATTCAGGTCCTGATGGTTGATTTGATTAGTGACAAAGTAAGGAGCATTAAGGATTTGACGAAGGATTTTGAACTGTAATGATTGGATTCGAGAAAAATTAGATGGTTTGGCTCCACTCCATAGCTCAACTCCGTATGTCCAAATAGACCTTATAATAGTCACGTAGATCAGTCTTTTGTAATGGATTGGAAGTTTGAACCGTTTGTCTAGTAAGTGCTGTAATAGTCGGAATCGATGAGCAGTTTCCTGTCTTTTCAGTCTTGTATGTAGCAATAACTTAATCTTATATTTTCCTGGCTTCGATTTCAGTATTAACGTATTTTCCATTTTGACCTCTCTGATATATGTGCTTAAATAAATTCACGAAATGTTAATTTCCTTTTATTTGAAAAAAAAAGTTTATGAAAAATTATATCTCAGGAACAATTAATGAGATTTATTAATGTCTATTATCACCCAAATTTAAGCTATCTAAATTCCCCTTAAGGTAGTTAGTAATGAATTTATTCTTAGGAATGGCAGTTTCCTTCATATTTGCCATAATAAATTAACATTTAGGCGTTAATATTCTCCTCATAAATAATATTTTCAATATTTATCATATTGGTATATAATTTGTTGCTATTGTAGTATTATTTTATTATAACGTAGCCTGGCCATTGGCTCCTGGACCAATATTGTAACCCCCGCCTTCAGCGGATCCAGCCCAATATCTTATAATGCCATGTAGCAAAAAAAGGGCATTAAATTCAGAAAAAAAAACTGTTATAATATTATCTATAACCTTCTTTCCTATAGAATTTATTGTTATCTTCTTAGATTTTTTTTTATTTTTTATTTCCACTAAATTATAGTTTTTATCTATTTTTGTTATTAGTTTTCATTACTCCCTACATTTTCTAACTTTTTTTTTTTTAATTATTTATTTATTGTAATTTACAACTGTACAAAATAATACAATAAGTAAATATGTAGTATGTTTCATATACACTTGAAAATCTTGGGAAGGAACCACCCATTGGTGGTACTTCAAACATTAATTTAAACTAGAAGGTCCCGTGGCCATCTTCTTTTCAGACGCCTCGGAGGATTATCTGGGATTGTTAAGGATGAAGGATTAAGAATTAATGGGTTAGGATGGTTAAGGAGTTTGGAATAAAAAGACGCATATCTGTTTTGGGTCAAATCTGCAACGAATGGGATGTTAAGGTCTGTATGAATGAGTTTATTTGTGACGTAATAAGGAGCATCAAGGATTTTACGTAGGATTATGGATTGTAACGATTGGATGCGGGAAGAATTTGATGGTTTGGTGTAGCCCCAGAGCTCAATTCCATATGTCCAAATTGGTCTGATTATTGTAGTGTATACTAATTTTTTGTAGTGAATGGGAAGTTTAGAGCGTTTGTCAAGTAAGTGTTGTAGCAATCGGAATCTACGAGCAGTTTCTTGTCGTTTCAGTCTTGTGATAAGTCTCTTTCAAGATGGAGTCCTAAGTATCGAATCTGTTCAACAGTCTTCTAACTTCAAATTTTTTTCTCTACTTCGACCACCATTTCAGTTAGACCTTGTTCTACAGCCTTCCACTCCAAAATTATTTCAGTTATTAAATGACCATATATAGCAAGATTTTTTTTTCTTTTGTTGGCTCTACAAGACCTTGTAGATCTTTGGCCGCTGTAGCCAGCCTTCTCCAAGCCTACCTGTTTTGGGCTACTGCTTTCCAGTTTGCTGCATGCAGTTCTTCCGCACCTTTGTTGATTCCTTCTATCTACCTGGTTTTTGGCCTCCCACGTGGTCATTTACCAACTATACTGGCATTCATTGTTGTGTGGAAGCGTCCTGATGGATTGCTTCTAGCCACATAGTCTACCTCATCTTAATCTCCTTAGCATAGAAAGATAATTTGAAACAATATATATTAACTGATTCTAGGCCCAGTGGAGAAAAGATGTTGATGCTAATGAATTAGCTTTAAGGTAAGGACTTGATGAGATGAAACGCTTGGCCTTGCTTCCAATAGCAAAGAGATCCCCCCCTAAGATATCGGCTATTAGCATAACCGCTGCTGACTTGTGAGCCCCATCTTATCTACAACAAATATTGACCAAGCGCCGGCAAGTCTTATCTTATTCTTGTCGAGTCTTCAATTATATACAAAACTTCAATAACAGCTTTAATAACTATATGCCATGTCTAATATGGCTAGCTGTAAAGTCTAGTTTTCTTATCAGTTTCTCTAATAGAGCAAGGATTCAAAAACTAATTAAAACATAGTATCACTAATTTCATTAGGAATCTAGTTTTTATAATTTGCCTACCAATGTTATTGTTTTGTTTAATTAGAACTTAAAGGAACTTATTGCTATGACTTCGTTTCTTACAGTATCCTTTAATAACACCTTTCTCATTCCTGTTGAACAATTGATCTGTACAAACGACTAATAAGACTGAAAAGAGAGGAAACTGCTCGTCGATTCCGACTATCAGGACACTTACTAGACAAACGGTCTAAGCTTCCAAGTAATTACAAAAGACTCATTTATAATAAGGGCTATCTGAACTTAAAAAGTTGAGCTTTGGAGCTCCACTAAACCTTGAAATTCTTCTTGCATCCAATCCAAAATCCTTAATGCTCCTTACTTTTTCACAAACCAAGTCATCTATCAGGACCTGAATGTTCCCATATGTTGCCGATTTGGCCAAAATTAGATACCAATTTTTCTATGATAAACTTCCTAATTACCCGAATCCATTCGTTTCTATCCTGGCTTCTTCATTCACTGATAATCCTCCTAGGCGTCTGAGAAGAAGGTGGCCTTGAGATCTTCTCCTCTAGAAATGTTAAATAATAAACAATATCAACTAAAAACATCTAACCATGTTGAAGATAAATTTATGAAACGCATTTGACAAAAAAATTTTTACTTTTCTTAAAGATAATAGCTATTCTAACGTAATATATTTTATTACCGCCTTAAATAAGTTGTATGTTATCCATATGTTTCCGATTTGGTATGGACCAGATTCCATGATAAATTTCCCCAACACCCGCTTATTTCTAACCTGGCTTCATCATTACCTGATAATTCTCCGAGGATACTGAAAAGAAGATGGTCTCGAGATCTTCTCCTCTCGAAATGCTATTGCAGTTCTTTCAATGGGTAGATTCTTCACATTTTTGTATGATGTCATTGTATAACTAATACCAAACTTACTTGTTGTATATCTTTTTAATACCATTGTAGATATCAATAAATAAATATTAATAAAAATATTCTCCTCTCGAAATGCTATTGCAGTTCTTTCAATGGGTATATTCTTCACATTTTTGTATGATGTCGTTGTATAACTAACACCAAACTTACTTGTTGTATATATTTTTAATACCGTTGTAGATATCAATAAATAAATATTAAAAAAATAAATCTTTTTAGTAACAATTAATGCATGACTGACATATCTCTAAATTTTGCTTTTTTAACTTTTGTTGAATTTTTAAGTGGTTTTCTGTTCTCTACGGAACTAATTGTTTTATGCTAATAATATAAAATTCAAAATGATTAATTGACATATATCAAAATTAGACATTAGCTCCAAGACATTTTGAGAATCACCTCTTAGGCATTATAGCAAGGACATAATAAACAAATAAATTTAAGTTTAATACCATTCTTCTATTCCTTTACTATTTCTTTTCATTTTCTTTCTCTCCTTTCCCAATTCACTTACTTCGGAGCACAGCTGGGAGGGTGAACCTAAAGTGTTCTCAGTTCACTAAACTGTAGTGAATTTCTGTAGTGATAGTTGTCTAATAAACACCAAGTGTTTTTTTTGTTGCTATCAGAAAGCGAAGAAGAGAAAGAAATAGATAAAATAATATTTCAAGAATCTCAGTTTGAACATTTAAAAAAGCATTGTGATAAATAAAGTGTAATTAAAATTATGATGTTGACCGTAGATGATGTGAGGAGATGGCCGGGATGCGGTCAGCAAAGATATGTCCCTTACTTTGTCACGAATAAGATCATCCATAACGTTTCCAAAGTCACAGATCTATCCTGAATCAGATATAATTAGTTTCTAACCTTACTTTCTATTTCATTCCTGCCAATCCTCTAAGGCGCCTGAAAAGAAGATGGCTTTTAGTAGTTTCTCCTAGTTCTACCAGTTAATAGTTTCTTTACATGCCTCCATTATGGTCTTAGACCAAATTTACTGGATGTATTTTTCTGTAAATACAGTTGTAAATATCATTAAATAATTAAATAAAAAAAGAAAAACTATGATGGTAGAACAGGTCCTCAGCTTCCATAGATCCACAGAACTATCAACTGTATGATCACCTGTATATCATGTTGTTATATACCTAATATCGACACCTGGCTGAGCCACATGCTGATGGTCTGGACGCTGGGTCCGAATACAATGAGACCCTCGCGTCGAGTGCGGGGCAGCATGTGACATGGGCATAATAAAATTAATCAAGGCTTCATCAGGAGATAAAAAGACAAGGCGCGACAAAGAGTCGCGGGTTCTATTCACCCCGAGTGTTTTTTCATTATCCCGTACGGACCCCCTAAGTCCTCCAAAATCCTCTCTCCTCTCTTAATTAATGGAGCCCACCAGGGATTGGGATAACATGAACCTTGCAGTACTGCCCCAGCTACAATTTTAATTAAACCTTATATTTTTTTTTACTTCAATTCCCTTCGCAAAACGAATCCCGACTCGAGTAAAACGAAGGATCAGTGACCTAACTTTTTAAATAAAAAATGTATCTATATTTTTTTACATATGTGAGTCTTTCACGATCGTCTGTTGTTTTAGTTAGGGCAGAGTACCTCGACCTTTTTTTTTACATTTATTATATTATAGTAATATATTTTTTGTGAGCTTAAAGTTAGAGTTAATTAAAACATTAATCACTAATTAACAGACATAAATGATAGTGTTGCTGCACTTTGACGATAATAATGTTAACGGGACAGTAGCCTAACATTTATACCATAGTAGTTGCTGTCGGGCCGTGTAGACTAACATTAATATAACAAGAGCTGATATACCATTGCATCTACTGCCATCTATCCTGCTATACATACTAAGACATTAATGGGTTAATAGTTGCCTGTGGACATAAATAAATGAGAAGAAGATGGTTGAGGGCGCTGTCAGTGAATAACGCAAATATGTAAAAACTTATTCTTTTGTGCAAACCCCGGAGGGTTCCCAGTCCCACAAGTTTGACTCATGGCTACAGTAATAGAATAAATAAGTGTCATATTACAGCCGAATTCGAACCTGTGTCCTTAGAGTTAGCACAATACCTTACCACTGACCCACTCAGCTCCAGAAACAAGAACTTTAGAATAAAATAAAAATACAATTACTATTTTCATCATGATTGGCCTGAAATATGATGTTGAGATAGGATATTATAATATATAGTTTTTTTCGGACATGATGTTTTTTTCATAAATATATATTAATATTATGACAGTGTGGTATATTTGGTACAATATAATATTGGAATAGCGAAAGATGACATGTTGAAATGATCAGTAGAAGGCAGAAGGAGATTGGCTTTTTGCCATCGGATCTTGTCGTGTTTGTGTAGCGGTGGTGGTAGGAGATACCTACTCGTGGGGGGCCCGGAGGTGAGTCAACAAAAAAAGGGGAAAATGTTGGAAGGGAGCCCCCTCGTGTTTTGGCTTAGCTTTCGGTTTTTCTTTTGGCATTTTGACGATTTGAGACAAAAAAAAAAAAAAGAATGGTTAAAAATTAGTTTCCTTGTCTTATCCCAGCCTTGAACATCTAATTCACATATAGCCAATCTCCTATATGAAGCGTGTAGCTTCATAACCAGCCCCATCCACATTTTTCTGAACTGGCACCACGAAGGGTCTATTGTTTTCGTGCCAATTTTCTTTAAATTTCCTTTTCATATTTTCATCATTTACAGTGCAAAAGTTTCGATCTCCGACAAAGAAACTTGGAAAACTGGTGGGTCGATAACGGTGAGAATGAAAACGCGTTAATATAAGTTCCTCAACAATAATTATCCCTTCATTTTTTTCTCATTGGGTTTTTTAAATTAATTTTATCTTACTATTAATGATTAAGACTACTAAGATTTCTTGGTATTCAAATTCAAGATTTTTCAAACACCTACTTGAAAAATCCTCTAAGCTTCCCATCCATTTGAATTGAGATCCAGGGTTCTACCGAATCCCTGGCGTATCCAATCTTTACAATCCATAATCCTCCGTAAAATCCTCCTTTTCTCCTTATTACGTCACAAATAAACTCATCCACCAAGACCTTAACATCTCTTTCGTTACAGATTCGACCCAAAATAAATATACGTCTTTTCATTCCAAACACCTTACCCTTTCTACCCCATTCTTCATCTCTCATCCTTAACGATCCGCGCTAATCCTTCGAGGCGTCTGAAAAGAAGATGGCCACGGGACCTTCTCATTTAAATTAATGTTTTAATTACCACCATTGGTTGGTTCCTTCCCAAGATATCAAGTGTTTGAAACATTCCTCATATATACTTATTGTACTTATTTGTACATTTGTCAATCACAATAAATAAATAAATTTGTTTTTCAAATTTTCAGTTTTAATTTAAATTGTCTTTAACTGACCTAGTTTTTTTCTCCTTTTTTGGTATTCATCTCTTCTCTTGAAATTTCACCATGGTAAAGAATCGTTGTCTTTTTTTATAAATTAAAACATTATATTTCTGATTTTTTCCTATATTATTATTCAATGTACTGCATTTAAAATGTTTGCTAATCAGCCATTTTGGTTCAATACCAGCTCAATCCAAAATTGAAGTCTAAGTTTTCAGAAGGCTAAAATTGATGAAGTGGTGAAACTAACATGAAATAATTATGGACGTTAGTTCTCAAAACTGATCGGCATGTCAATATTTTTTTTTTTTTTTTTGCTGTTCTGAAAATTTTCTTAATTTGGATTGAGCAGGATTTGAAAGTAATAGATTTTGCACAATTTTGTGCACCTTTTCGTATTTCGCGGACCATCTTCCTAGATAATGTAACCCGACAAAAATAATTGTAATTGATAAACTCTATATTAAAAATAATTATGGTATAGTAGGATTGAAATAAATAACTTTAGCAATGGATTTAAACTGATTGGGTTTGTATGTTTTGTTCTTACTTACACTTCCATTAGTATGTCATAAAACCGACGATTTTTCATGCATTCTAACCGAGAAAAATGAGAAAAATAATGAGAGTTAAAAAATTAATTATAATTTGATAATAAAAGTTTATAAATAATTCAAGATATAATATAGCTTTAACAGAAAAAAATATATATAGCAAGGGTATGGGTAAATAACCCAATGCTCTGAGGAAGAGACCGAGATGAAGAAGTGCACTGGGCTCTTAGTGGAGGAGAACCCTCACAAATCCCTGGACTCGTAATTTTATAAAAAGAGGCGCAACATTCTTCAGACCGCTACAACCTCAGCACAAGTTACTGAGGCAATTCCCTCGGCGGTGAGCTAATACCCTCGACTCCTTCTTCTTCCTTAGCCAGGTTTGTCCTTTGCTCTGTCATATCTCAGGATTATCTGGGGCACAGGTGAAGATCACTTCTTCCACAAACTCTTTTGAGAGGTTATGACAAATATTACTACCTTAAAATAGGATGTATTAAAAAAACACATTTCCTGACTACTAGCCACTATTATTTTTCATAATTTTTTTTAAAGTAATGAAAATTGAATATTTATTTATTCTAAATTTGTCGAAATTTAAGCCCAGATGAATCTCTTTACGTTAAATGTTTTCCGGGATACAGGTTTTGAGATACAAATCTTTTGAGAATAGTAGTAATATAGAGGAGATGATTGGGGTGCGATCAGTGAAGAACTCAAATGAGCAAAAAACTTATTTATTAGTGCTAACGTTTCGGCCAGAATTTTAATTCTTCATCAGGGCTAACATAAAAAATATATAAATAAAAACCAATGAATAAAAAAATATATAGAATGAGTAGAAAATAACTAATATTATGGATACATAAATATGAAAAAATTCTAGAATAAAGAATTAACTAGTATTTTACTTACATACTCCTATTTCATAAATTACATAAATTTTCTTTCTTTTTTTTCCATAGTTTTAATTTTAATTAAAACTAGATTTTCATATCTATTTTATTATATGTTCTTTCCTCTTACTTAATTTAAATATTATTCTTCGCATAGAGCCTTTATCTACTGTAACACTATTTATGTATTCAAAAATCTATTCGAACTGGTGTCAAATAAAATTATAGGTATATGGTGCTGTAATATTTCTTTCTTCAATTTTATCTATTTTTTCTTTCCTGTTAAATAGTTGGCGTTGCAACTTGTAGTTATAGTATAAATAATGTTATTTGTATATACATGATAATATTTCAATATATAAATAAATGTAATTGACAAAATCAGTAAAAGAAATTATATAAGTTTTAACTGTATATATAAAATATATAGAATAAATTGTTGACAATACTAAATTAATTGTTGCAATTGTAAGATCCGAGTACATGAATAAGCCCGAAACGTGCTCCAAAAAAGAATAGGTTGTTTAAAATGGAAGTTTTTTCACCTCATCCTATTAATAAATAAATCAAAATAAAATCTGACAACGATATATGTATATATACATATTGTTTTACTACGAACATTTAGGGTGATTATTTTTTCTGGTAAATAAAAATTCCAAATGCTTGATTATGGAGCATTAACCATTGAAAGGAAGAAAAAGAAAGCTATATAAATATATATTTACTGTTTCTTTTAATTAATGAAATATGAGTGTGTATATTTCATTAATTACATATACTCTCTTTTTTTTCCATAATTTTAATTCTAATTAAAACTATATTTTCATATCTATTTTATTATTTGTTCTTTCCCCTTAGTTAATTTTAATATTATTATTCTCATACAGCCTTTATCTTCTGTAACACTGTTACTATACGAACACGAACTGGTGTACCATAAAATTGTGGATATATGTTGCTGTAATATTTCTTCCTTCGATATAAAATAATAAAAAAGTTAATTTTTTTGTGTTCATTTAAAATGAAGCATAGGGTGGCAAGTTGCAAATCTTTGGTCTCACCCATATAGAACTTGATGGACTATATCCTCCCTTAATCGTTATAAAACATAGATAAGATAGACCTCCCATAAAATAAATCCACCATAGAGACAGAACCTTCTAGCAGCTGAAGACCCTGAGGGAGAAGACAAAAGGACCTTTACAAGTTTGCCAATTAGCGGAAGGACAATTAAGACGTGAGATAGGAGGGACACAACGAGCCGACAAATGACCTCATTACTCCATTCCCTAATGGGGCCTTCCAGGACTCCAGGTCTGTCTTAGTCTGTCCGTCTTCGGCCAACTGGAGATCTCTGGATCTCGGCTATATTTATTTATCAATCTATTTTTAGGAGACAACAGCTAAATCGATTCTTGGGTCTTCTTGAAATATGTTTATGATAGAAAAAAAAGAATTGGGAAGTAAAAATACAAAAGTAATAATAAAGGTAAATAAGTAAAAGAAAAAGTAAATATATATTTATATAGATTTCTTATTCTTTTCTTTAATGGTTAATGCTCCATCAACAAGTATTTTGAATTTTTTTTTATCTGAAAAAATAACCACCCTGAATGTTCGTAGTAAAACAATATGTATATATCATTGTCAGATTTTATTTTCATTTATTTATTACTAGGATGAGGTGAAAAAACTTCCAATTTAAACACAGTATTCTTTTTTGTACCACGTTTCGGGCTTATTCATGTACTAGTCTACTAATCTTACAATTGCAACAATTAATTTAGTATTGTCAACAATTTTTTCTACATATTTTATATATACAGTTAAAACATTTATAATCTCTTTTACCTGATTTTGTCAATTATATCTATTTCTATATTGAGATACTGTCATGTATACAAATACAAATAACATTATTTATACTATAACTAAAAGTTGTAACACCAACTATCTAACAGGAAAGAAAACAGAAAAAATGGAAAACTAAATGCAATATATAGGCTTGACTGTCAAAAAATATGTATTGAAAAGACATCTAAAAAGCTGGGAACCAGCATTAAACAGCATATCACAAACTGCATAAATGTCTGGAATATTAACTGTACAGTATTAGCTAACCACAGCATAACTTTAAACCATAAATTTCACTTCAAAAACGCCACAATAGACATAACAAAAAAAAAACATTAAAAGCAGAAGGATCTTCTTAGAAGCAATTTACGTAATTAAAAATATCAAGGATGCTGTAAAATATAAAACAAATAAATAGGCTGATCATATAAATAAAGAATTGGGAACACATAGAAATAAAATAATCCAATTTAAAAAACATAATTTTAAATTAAATAGCGAAGTTTATTAAATTTAAACATATCAAAGGAGGTAAAAAAACAGTATATAGGCATATAGATATGTCCTAAGATATAATGTCAAATATAAAAGATTGGTTTATGCTAAAGGGAGAACTGATTAACTCAGCAGTGAAAGGCATTATTTAAGTAATTTTTTTAGTTTTTTATTTATTTAATGTAATTTACAACTGTACAAAATAATACAATAAGTAAATATCTTGCATGTTTCATATACACTTGAAAATCTTGGGAATGGAACCATCCATTGGTTGTACTTCAAACATTAATTTAAATTAGAAGGTCCCGTGGCCGTTTTCTTTTCAGACGCTTCGGAGGATTATCAGGGATTGTTAAGGATGAAAGATTAAGAATTAATGGGTTAGGGTGGTTAAGGAGTTTGGAATGAAAAGACGCATATCTGTTTTG
>NW_027114527.1:2511-5567 GCF_000696795.3 Halyomorpha halys | reverse complement strand
ATTGGGTGGTTTTATACATTATGAGTATATAAATATCATATCGATAAATTCTTTAACCTTCAACCAAAGAATATGATTGTAGCACTGTACATTGGAAGCAGAACTTCGCAATGAATTAAATGATAATAAAATATCGAAATGGAGGGGACTATCATGCATTAAGGTTTCAATATGCCAGTATGTGTATCTTCACCCAATATGTGATACTTCATAAAAGAAATGTTGGTTCGCATTAAATAGTTTAATTACTATTTGAGTTTTTCCTGTGACCGCATCTGGACATTTTCTTTTAGCATTATATTTCTTTATGAAAATGTAATAAGAGCCCTTTTAATTAATAAATTAAAGAAAAAGGTAATTAATTTAATTGCATGGGATCCCTGGAATCGCTAACACTTAAAGTGATTGGTCTTTCACTTAACCTTCTAATGAGCCCTAATCAAATGAATTGCTAATGTTCGACCCTTCAAAGATAAACTACCACAAAATTCAGTCTTGACTAAAACAAAGGGCCAGTTTAATTGCATTGCATAATATGTCGATGCCTTTGTAACCTTTTGAACTAACTTATTAATGAGTTGAAATGGTTTAAAGCTTTTTTATTTGAAAATGACTCATACATTAGTGCTTAATTTAGCAAGACTGCATGTAAGGAATTTTTTTAAATAGCCTTAGTAATCAATGCAAGATATATATTTATATAAAAATAAATTTGTGGTATTTAAACCCACGAAGGGACAGTGGTGCAGTCCTTTGTAAGAAGGTATCGCTACTAAACCTATGGTTGTTCAAGGAGTTGATTTGCCCCAATTAAGGTTACCTACTTTTTGAGGCTGGGTGGACTTCGGAGGGCTCTCGAGCCCAAAAGGTTGGCTCATGACTATTGTAAAAGTATAAATAATTATTTGACACTGCCGGATTCGAACCCGGGTGCTTAGTGTTTAACTACTAACCAGTAAATACTACTAACTACTAACCAGTAAATACTACTAACTGCTAACCAGTAAATACTACTAACTGGTAACCAGTAAATACTACTAACCAGTAATACTACTAACTACTAACCAGTAAATACTACTAACTACTAACCAGTCCGCTCCCGATATACTTCTATACATCTAATTATATAGGGGTGTATGTCCCATAGCATTTTAAGATATGACTGTTTCTTTACATTAGAGTTAGTGTCCTTTAAAGTATTTTATATACAACTTTGGGTTATAAAAACAAATTAGTTAAAATCATAATTATTTTAATATTTGAAAATTAACAACATTATATATTTACACAAGGCACTTTCTTGGTTTTTTGATTAGGGAAATCATGAATTACCTCTTTCAAAAGTTTATAATAAAAGGAAGATGGTCCGTGCGCTGTCAAAGTAAGTCGAATAGAAAATAATTAATTTATCAAGAGCCAACGTTTCGCCCCACTTTGCAGGACTTCATCAGGGCTAAAATTTTAGAAACAACTAAAATCAAATACTATAGTAATGGAAAAAGATAAAATGAAATCAAAATAAACTATAGTGTGGTTTAAAATGTATTAAAATTTATATAAAAATTGTGTGATGTAAATTAAAGAAAATAAATTAAGATGTACAGTGAAAGTATAAATAAACAAGAAATATAAAAAAAAAAAAGTTTTAAATGTATAATAAAAAGAGAAATAATTACGAATAAAAAGCAGATAAAAGAGAAATATAAAAAATATAGTACATACTAAAAGA
Organism: Halyomorpha halys; assembly: GCF_000696795.3. NCBI lineage: Eukaryota > Metazoa > Arthropoda > Insecta > Hemiptera > Pentatomidae > Halyomorpha > Halyomorpha halys. Next base: position 3,838 of record NW_027114527.1, on the reverse strand, counting down.
CATATTCATTCTCATATAAATATAAATTTTTCTCATGATATTTTATCCGAGCTAGTTGATATCAGTACACCAAATGGTTTTAGATGTATAGATTTCTCAAAATAAATTCACCAACTTCTGATTTTTCAGAGCATGAAATTTTGAAATTATGAAATTTACCTTTTTAAAAAACTATATTTAGGGTATATATGTAAATATAGTTGATCGTAAAAATTTAAATATAAGAAGATGGTCAGGGTTGCGGTAAAAAACAGAACAAATAGTTTATAACTATTTTAATTCCCGACGTTTCGCCCCACTTTGCAGAGCTTCATCAGGTCTAAAAAGTTAAAAAAAAAAAACTAAGAATATTACAACAATAAGATAATTTAAGCTAGGATAAATATTGTGTAAAAATAAAGTGATAAGAAATTATATATAAATAAAAGGAAGGAAGACATAAAATAAACTTGAATAAACAATGATAAGAATAAAAATAAGTAATAATGGTAAGAGTAAAAATTTTTAAAATGTACGTAAAATATATAGTTAAAAAAGTACAGGAGACGTACATAAAACAAAAACATTACGGGGGAAAAAAAAGAAGAAGAAAGTAGAGATAGGTTGGATAGTTTTGTTGATAGATTTAAAAATGAATGAATAAAAGTTATTTTTTTTTAACCTTTTGAAAAAGGCGTCGTTTTTTATTCCCCCTATCTATACTTAGCTGTCTTATCAATTTTGACTAGTAATTTATATATAGTTTTCATCAAAGTAATAAAAATTAGGGTGGAATAGCTAACTATTTTTCATCATAGCTCTTGTGCTATACGGCAGAGTTGGGTAAAAATTAAATATAGTTGAAACTAAAAGCTAAAATTGTCATGGATACGATCCTTATTTATCAATGGTTCATTCATGAATAAGGGTCGTAACCATAGCAATTTTAGCTGTTAATTTGGACTATCGCTAATTTTTGCCCATCTCTGCTATACGGTGTGAGGCAGCTCTAGACTGTCATATTTCAAATGTAGCGAACTGGATGTCAGTAAAGGAATAGATAACGCGTTATTTTTATATAATTGAGACATTCAGGCTTTTATTTATATACTTGCTATGCTAAAATATAATAAAAAAATTGATTTTTTATAATATATTATATTTTTAGCTATTAATTAAGATTTTCTTTGCTATTATAATATTGAAATATATTTTATTTTCATATTTAAATAAAATAAAATTTATATACGCTCACTGTATAATGTGAGCAAAGGGAAGACTATTACATGACATACAGAACCCCCGCCTCGTTACTAATACAAGACCCCAACGTATGCCTAATTATCTC
>NW_027114527.1:0-2161 GCF_000696795.3 Halyomorpha halys | reverse complement strand
ACTGTATAATGTGAGCAAAGGGAAGACTATTACATGACATACAGAACCCCCGCCTCGTTACTAATACAAGACCCCAACGTATGCCTAATTATCTCTGTCATACTCCATTTGGCTCCAATCGAATTTTCCGTCAACTCGTCCCTCTCTCCAACCCTTCAACGTTTAGTCTCTTAGCTACCCCTAATATCTAAATACCTATAGTACAAGAGCCCAAGAGGAGAAAAAAATCAGTTATTACACCCCAAATTTTGATTATTTCGATGAAAACTACGTATAATTCCTAGTCAAAATTGATGACTCTGTCAATTATAGGTAACGGGGCATTAAAAAATGGCATTTGTTTGAAAACGTTAAAAAAAATTATTTTGTTAATTCAGAGTTCTATATCTTTAAAACTACCGACAACACTAGAAAACCTAAGATAAGCCTTAATAGAATTACAGTCAATAGTATTCGAGATATATCTTTTGAAAAAGCAACATTTTATAAGAAATGTACTGAAAGATCAGTCGTTATTGGGTTTATATTGAGAAATATATATTTCAAAAACCATTCGACGTACAACTATCTATTAGAATTCAAATTAAAGCTAGTTTAATGTACTATTTAGTAGTTTATGACAGTTATCTTCGTATGAGTAGTAGTTTTCATGATTTTCAACAAAATAAATTCACAAAATGATGATTTAAAGTTAATACAAAAATATTGATTTATGAAAAAATATATCTCAGAAATCATAAAATTTATATTTGTCTGTTTGCACCCAAAATAAGGATAATTTAACTTCCTATAAAGTAGTTCATGAAGATGATGGTAGAAGTATTTATTTATGATAATATTATTCATTACAGCCGGTAAATATCCTTCAAATGTTAATAAACACGGAACCAACGGGTAAGCGTCCGAGGGGTAGAACAAAATGTAGATGGGAGGATTACGTTAAAACTGATTTAGTGGAATTGGGTTTGGAGGGGCATTACTGGAAGGATGTATGCAGGGACCGTTTGGTGGTATTGGCATCGAACTTTTGGGTTCGTTAAATTTTGCTTATGAATTTTATACAAACAGCTATAAATTAATTTATTTTAGCAAATATTATAAACTACATTATAGTAAATTAAAATAGCCTTAATTTGAGTACTAATTGACATTTGTACGTCGAATGTTTTTTTGGATATAGATTTCTCAAAATAAATTCACCAACATTTGATTTTCTAGAGAATTTTTTATGAAATTTTGCTTTTTAAAAAGCTATAACTCGGGAACTATTGAACGTTAGAGCTCATGTTTCAGCAAACTTACTCCACTTTAAATGATGTTCTATCAGGTTTTCTGGTGTTGATGGTAGTTTTAAAGATATGGAGCTCAAAAAAAAAATTATTTTTTTTAACGTTTTGTAAACTATGTATAATTACAAGTCAAAACTGATGAGTCTGCCAAGTATAGGTAGGGGAATAAAAAATGGCGGATGTTTCAAAGCGATAAAAAAAAAATTCATTTTTTTCGGAGCTCTTTATCTTAAAAAGTAGGAAAGCCACAAGAAAACCTAAGAGAACGTCATTTAAAGAAGAGAAAATTTTCTAAAATATGAGCCCTATTAGACTTATTTATGTTAAATAGTTTTCGAGATAATGCTTTTTAAAAAGCAACATTTCATAAAAATGTTGTATGGGACGTATTGAAAAATCAGTAGTTGGTGAATTTATTTTGAAAAATTAATATCTCAAAAGCTATTTGACGTACAGATGTCTATTAGCACTCCAATTAAAGCTAGTTTAATGAGTTATAAAGTAGTTTATGATGTTTATCTTCATAGGAGTGATATTTTACATGAAAGTTGCTAAAATAAATTGATTTATAGTTGTTCGGACAAATTTTCATTTGCCAAATTTATATTCATATGTGAATATCATAAAAACTACTGTCCCTACGAAGATAAGTGTCCTGAACTACTTTATAGAAAGTTAAATTTCCTTTATTTTGAGTGTTAGCAGACAAATGTGCGTCTTATGAATCTAGAGATATATTTTATTCAAAAATCCCACATTTTATCTGAACAACTAGAAATTAACATTTTGTGAGTTTATTTTGTCAAATGTCATAAAAACTACTACTCCTACAAAGATAAACATTATTTAGTACTTTGTAGTAAATTTAACTA
>NW_027114526.1:15479-15784 GCF_000696795.3 Halyomorpha halys | reverse complement strand
ATAAATTATCTATAACTTCCCGCAACTCATCCGCTTCCAAACTTTCAGAACATGCCCTTACACTTAATCATGCTTTTGATTTTGACCATACCACTGTTCCTAATTACCAAAAGAGACTCATCTCAGAAAGGTGAAACGTCGGAAAATAAATAGTGGTAAACTATTTTTGTTTCTTTTTTAACCGCAACCCTGACCATCTTCTTATATATTTTTTTTAAGAAGTCAATTAGGATTAAACAAGCTTAGAGAATGCACCAAAGAGATTATTAAATATTGATAAGTATTAAACAGGATTAAAATATTTA
>NW_027114526.1:12389-14939 GCF_000696795.3 Halyomorpha halys | reverse complement strand
TTTTCTGTTGTAAAATTTCGTATTCTAATAATTTCTGGAGGTGACCTATAATACAACAATTTAACAGTCATTCAAATGGGAAATATCGTGCAATTCGGCATTTCCCGATGTAATTCTATTTATTTATTTTTCCATTTTTTTTTTATTTATTCAAAAAGTTAAATATTCTGTGTTTGTACATTTTATATCATTGTTAAAAATGAGAACTGTTTATTTAAAAAAAAAAAAACAAACAAAAAATAACTGAAGGTTATTTACAGTGAGATTTTATTTTATTAATCAGTATCTAAGCCCTGTATGGCTTTTCAATGAGGATTAAATCTATCTAATATTAAAGATCACTAGATTGCTTATTAATCGAATTAGTTAAAAAAAAATCTTGAGAGCTGTTTTGGATAAAATCGAAAAAATTGTGAAAAATCGATTAAAAAGTGGCACTGCCGGTAAGTCGATTTTATCGAAAAAGTTATATATACTCGTAGGACAAGAGCCGGGAAGAAAAACAAGGCACTGGTAATCTCACACCAATTTATGATTAATTTAATGAAAACTATGTATAATTCATAGTCGAAATTGATGAGTCAGCCAAGTATAAGTAGTGAAAATAAAAAATAGCGGCTGTTTCAAAACCTTAAAGAACATTAATTTTTCATTCGGAGCTCTATATCTTAAAACTGCCAATAACACTAGAAAATCTAAGAGAACATAATTAAAAGAAAAGTAAATTTGCTAAAATATTAGCCCTAATAGGGTTATTTACGTTAAATAGCTTTCGAGATATAGCTTTTTAAAAAGCAACACTTCATAAAAATCTACTGAAATATCAGTTAGTTGTTAATTTATTTGGAGAAGTCTATATCTCAGGAGCTATGTGACGTACACATATCTATTAATCAAATTAAAGTTGACCTCAAATTAAACCTTCGTAGGAATAGGAGTTTTCATGATATTTGCTAAAATAAATTGATTTATAGTTGTTCTGACACTAAGTTTGATTTATGAAAAACTTTATTTCATAAACCATAAGACGTACAGATGTCTGTCAGCACTCAATTTAAAGCTAGTTAAATTTACTATAACAATAGTTTATAACGTTTATCTTTGTAGGAGTAGTAGTTTTTTATGATATTTGACAAAATAAACTCACAAAATTTTAATTTCTAGTTGTTCGTATAAAATGTTGGATTTTTGAAAAAATATATCTCTAGATCCATCAGACGCACATACGTCTACCACCACTTAAAGAAAGTTTAACTTACTATAATTTAAGATACTGATCTTTATTAGGGGTAGTAGCATTTATGTTATTCATAAATGAATATAAATTTGACAAATGAAAATTTGTCTGAAGAACTATAAATCAAGTTATTTTAGCAAATTTCATTAAAACTACTACTCTTACGAAAATAAACTATTTTTTAGCTCATTAAACTAGCTTGAATTTGAGTGCTAATAGTCATCTGTACGTCATATAGTTCCTGAGATATAGGTTTCCCAAAATAAATTAACTAACTACTGATATTTCAGTACGTCCCATACAACATGTTTATGAAATGTTGCTTTTTAAAAAGCTTATATCTCGAGAACTATTGAACGGGCTTACATTTTAGCAAATTTACTCTACTTTGAATAATGCTCTCTTAGATTATCTATTGTTGTTATATTGTAGTTGTATATAGAGAGTTATGAATAAAAACATATTTTATACTTGGCAGACTCATCAATTTTGACTAGTAATTGTACATAATTTTCATTAAAGTAATAAAAAATTGGGATGAAATATTTGGCTTTTTTCACCTCTTGGGCTCTTGTACCAATATTAAGGCAGGTTAATTTGTTATTTCTGCTTTTTATGAATTTTCGCTTTTGAGCTAAGCTGTTCACAGACCATTTTGCGAGACTAGGATTTTTGGACTCTCGTAACCTCAAGACATGTATTTGTATGGGCGTAGGTAGAGGTGAGCAGAGGGGAGCTTCGGACGCCTCCCCCCCCCCCAAGATTTTTGGGATCCAAGAAATAAAAATATTGAACTTATTTGATGGTTTCGTTCTGGAAACATTCTATAATTAGGGAGGTGGTGGCGTCCAAAAAATCAGAGATAAGTGCAAAACTGCCTTTTATTTTCATTATGCGAGCCATTTTTAATCCTTGTTGTTGACGATTTAAATTCAGTCGTTTAATTTTCAATAATTTATTATGAATAATGGTACTAAAAATTTAATAAGAGATGATTGATTTTATGAAGTAAAAATAAAATTTAGGTATTTCTTGAATTTTTTTTTTTAATTGATTGCTATTTACAACTGTACATTGTACATGATGGTCTGTGAAATATAAGCGTTTGATTAAATATAACTTAAATATTTAATAATTATTGATAATATTACTTTATAGTATGATAAACTTTTATCAATATGATAAATTTTACTGTACATTTCGCAAGGTGTGAAAAAACCGTAAAAATATTTTAATAGGAATAAAAATATAATATAACCTTGGAACAGGATTTAATACTTGAAATTTAAAACTGTATTTAAGTTTAAAAAAAA
>NW_027114526.1:10292-11489 GCF_000696795.3 Halyomorpha halys | reverse complement strand
GCTTCATTTCATCGGGACCTGTTTGCTCATATCAGTGGTTCAGCTCCCCACTCCTGCCAGCTGGGTATCAAGGTCAGGCTATCTACTCCTCTGTCGTCCAAGGATACTACTTCTATGTCTTTGTTTGATTTTTTTTTGTTTTTATGATGTTCGACATAAGTGTATATCACTTTCTTTATTTTAACGATTTGAAGTCATATTATTTTTAGCTTATTTATTTTAACTTGTATATTGTGGGATAGAGATATTGCGAGGTAAGTGCATGTATGCATGTCTTTTGATTTTATTTTATTTAGTTTTTATTGCTGCAATATTATTTATTTTAATATCCATGAATTTTAACCATATTTCAGTAACTTATTTATTTATCTTAACATATATGAACTTTAACTGTACTTTAGTCAATTATTTCAACGATGCATATGTTGGGTAATCTTGGATGGGAAAAAGAATAAATAAAAAGGAAAGAGAGAAAAGTTAGAAAGAGTAAAAACGAGCAAAGATGAATATGAAATCAAAGAAAAAGATAAAAGCGGGTCAGACGGTATAGGTTCTGAGGACTGGAAGGACAGTTCAAGAGGCAGTTGTCTCTCTGATGTCTGTGGCTACTACGGAGGGTGGTGAAACGAACTTTGTAAAAGTAGAATGGCCAGATGCAGACGGGGTAGTTTTAGGAAAGACTATCTCCATTGAAGATGTTCTTCCTCGTCCACCGAAAGGCGGCGGACAACAAGACAAAAGCTCACGCCCTCAGGATAAGGTTTTTCCTATCTGTGGACTCCCTTTTAAGGGTGAAAGAGGGCTCGGAACACATATCGCAAAGAAGCATCCCAGGAAGGCTAATAATAACACACTGAGGGGATTAATTAGTAATGTAAGGGGAAGTCGGCAATCATTCTGGATCGCACCGTGAGATATGAAAATAACGATCTTGACCAGGCAAATAAGGTAGATAGGGATAAGAAGGAAATCTACGATAAATGTATCCCTTTCCTCAAGGAGAAGTTCCGTGAGGGCTTCGGAGAACGAGACTTCAACGAGAGAGGCCTTTGGTTCGGAGCCCGTGGAACGATTCCCATACTTGACTCTCTGGGAATCATCCACCGCCACATGGAAATTAATGAGTAGGGTAGTTATCCATGCCCAGAAGGGCATTCATACATCGCATATCTTATTTGTTGTTTTAGTTATTATTTT
>NW_027114526.1:2827-4810 GCF_000696795.3 Halyomorpha halys | reverse complement strand
ATAAAGCTGCTATGAACTTTATGAATTTTATGAAAACAATATAAATTCTGTGATATCTCGGTAATTCGAACTTCGGTACACCGAACACTCCAGTACTCCAAACTGGCGATAAAAAATAAACTTTTTTTTTTTCAAAAACTCAGCAAGTAAAAAACATTTTTTTTAAAAGTGCCCTGTCGAAGAGATCCGCTACCTTGGACTACATTTGGACAACGACTAACCTGGAATCCTCACACCAGACTGAAAAGACAGGAAACTGCACGTCGATTTCGACTATTACAGCACTTACTAGACAAACGGTTTAAACTTCCAATACATTACAAAAGACTGATCTACATGACTGTAATAAGGCCAATCTGGACATATGGAGTTGAGCTTTGGGACTCCACTAGACCTTCGAATTCCTGTCGTCTTCAATCCTTACAATCCAAAATCCTTCGTAAAATCCTCACTGCTCCTTACTTTGTTACAAATAAAATCATACATAAAGACCTATGTGACCGATCTAGCCAGAACCAGATATCACTCCTTCCATTATAAACTTTTATAAGTTTACGTATTATAAACTCTAACTACTCAAACTTCCTAGTTTCTAATCTTGCATCCTCTTCCATTCCTGACAATCCCCTGAGGCGCCTGAAAAGAAGATGGCCACGAGACCAGCTAATGTAAAATGCTATTAGAGTGCTACCAGTGGGTAGTTGCTCTACACGCCTGTAACACTCCATTTTAACTAAGACCATATTTACTAAATGTATTATGTAATATGCAGTTGTAAATTTCAATAAAGTTATTAAAAAAAATAATTTTTTTTTTAAAAGTGCACATGTGTAAAGGACACTTTTAACTTCCCGGTCTATAGGGAAGTTATTGTAGTCACCGTTAAAATCGAAAGCGAAAGTTTTGTTGCTGAAGTTTTTTTTTTTTTTTTTTTACCATGTTTTAAATAAATCCATAGAGAGAGTGTTTATTTATTTGTATGTATGTTGTTTCAATATAAATGAACAATCTTATCAACTTCAAAAAATTAAACCATCAGTATTACTGGGGATATAAAAGAAAACAAAATTGTAGTGACCCAAAATTCGGCTAGTGACCATAGATGTAATAAGACTAAAAAAAAAAAAAAACGGTTACTTCAAAAAAGATTATTTTTTTACCATTTCAAACTATCAAATTCCCCCCCCCCCCCCAAAAAAAAAAAAGAAAATGTAAAAATAAATAAATAAAAATAGTTATGTACATTCATATTTTTATTTTTTTCACCATTTTCCTTAATACGTATTAATAGTTAATACTATCTTTAATCCGAACACCTCCCTGTAGCAGTTAGTTATATACCGAGATTACACTAATATATAAAAGCTACGGAGGAGAACGAACATCTATACTAGGACATTTTATATAATTCGTTTGTAATAAAATTTAATTTGAAAAGCTAGATTGTTTTAATTAATCCTTTTTTTTAATATCTATTGAAATTTACAACTGTATATTACATAATACATTTAGTAAATATGGTCTTAGTTAAAATGGAGTGTTACAGGCGTGTAGAGAAACTACCCATTGGTAGCACTCTAATGACATTTTACATTAGCTGGTCTCGTGGCCATCTTCTTTTCAGGCGCCTCGGAGGATTGTCAGGAATGGAAGATGATGCAAGATTAGAAACCAGTGGGTTTGGGTGGTTAGAGAGTTTATAATGGAAGGGGTGATATCTGGTTCGGGCTAGATCGGTTACATAGGGAACATTAAGGTCTCTAAATTAATCCTAGATGAATTTGTTTTTCTAACACAATTGAGACGGTCTTAAACTATTGTCCGGCAGTATGGCTGAGCCACAAAGGGCTGAGGATATTTTTAGAAAAAGCTCACTTACTTTCAATATAAAAAAAAAAACTTTTTCATTATAAAATAATATAATCGTTCATAAACGAATTATTTTTAAAAAAATAAATTGATTTACCTACCTTTCACTACAAT
>NW_027114526.1:0-1102 GCF_000696795.3 Halyomorpha halys | reverse complement strand
CATTATTTAAAGAAGAGTAAATTTGCTGAAATATTAGCCCTAAAAGAGCAATAGACCTCCAATAGTTTTCGAGATATAGCTTTTTAAAAAGCAACATTTAATAAAAATGTTATATGTAACGTACTGAAATATCAATAGTTAGTAAATTTATTTTGAAAAATCTATATCTCATAAACCATTTGACGTACAGACGTCTGTTTGCACTCAAATTAAAGCTAGTTGAATCAGCTATAAAGCAGTTTATGATGTTTATCTTCGTAGAAGTAATAGTTTACATGAAATTTGCTAAAATAAATTGATTTATAGTTGTTCCGACATATTTTCATTTGCCAAATTCATGTTCATATGTGAATGTCATAAAAATTACTACCCCCACGAAGATAAGTGTCATAAACTACTTTATAGTAAGTTAAATTTCCTTTAATTTGAGTGTGGCAGACATATGTGCGTCTTATGGATCTAAAGATATATTTTTTCAACATTATATACGAACAACTAGAAATTAACATTTTGTGAGTTTATTTTGTCAAATATCATAAAAAATACTACTCCTACAAATATAAACATAATTTACTATTTTGTAGTAAATTTAACTAGCTTTAATTTAGGTGCTAGTAGACATCTGTACGTCACATAGTTGCTGAGATATAGATTTCTCAAAATAAATTAACTAACTACTAATCTTTCAGTAGATTTTTTAAGACAATTTTTTTTGTTTATATCTCTAGAACTATTGAACGTAAATAGTTCTTTTGGGGCTAATATTTCAGCAAATCTACTCTACCTTAAATAATGTTCTCTTAGATTTTCTAGTGTTGTTGGTAGTTTTAAGATATATAGCTCCGATTAAAAAAAATTAATTTTTACCCTCAAGTGACGTCCCTCCAAACGCAAATCTACTAAATCAGTTTTAATGCAATCCTCCTATCTACGTTTTGGTCTACCTCTCGAACGTTTACCAACGTTCAATTCAAGAACCTTACACAACGCATCCACAATACTATTTTATTTTTATTATTATTACTGGAGCGAGATATACCTTGCGCGAAGTACATCGTTAGTACATTACATTTACATTAGCTGGTCTCGTGGCCATCTTCTT
>NW_027114525.1:0-4995 GCF_000696795.3 Halyomorpha halys | reverse complement strand
AAATATATCTGGGATCTATACTTACAAGGTTACTACTCAGTCTAAAGTGTGTACTCTTAATAAAGAAAAAATCTGGGGGTCGAGTGTATTTATGACCAAATCACCTCCTTGTAAAACTGTTTGTCTAGTAACAATACTTCCTTACAAAGTATTGCACCTTTGACCTCCCCCCATGGGTTGTAGCGTTTATTGATTTATTGATGATTGAGTATGTTTATTGATAATAAATATAAATGACAGATTAAATGTTTGTATTATTTTCATTATGAACTAAAAACCTACATCTTTGTTCAGTAAAAAGTAATAAGAAAAGTTAGAAGTAAACAAATAAATAAATGAGACATAAAACAGTTTTTGAGAGGTGCGTATGAAAATGATATTGGATAATATAGACAATATTAATTGTTTAGGAACCAAAATAGCAATTTTTCATAACAAAGTACCAAATGGAACATCAATGGAGAGAACAAATCGACTGAAGGCCACAATGGAGAATGGAAATGAGAATGTGGACAAAACACAAAGGAGACCTCAAACGAACTTATTGACATCGTTTTCACCGCTGCTATTTGCCATTAATTCTGAGAATACAGCATTTGAAACAGAACAATTATGGAAGATAGATGTATGTTAAAAACAATGAATATTACAAGTGAAAATTCTAGATTAATCTTATCAATGATGTAAATGAGTTCATAAAAGACAAGGAATTGCTATTCTAACAGGAAAAAACTTTCAAAGCCTTAGGGTAAAAATTATAATAATCAGATCTTGTGAAGGAAAAGTACTGTTCCTTGTTTTAATTTATTTTATTTTATTTCATTAAAATCAATAACGTTTCGTGGTTGTCAATCCATCATCAGGTATCTACAACAAATTCTCAATATTCATCGTATGCATGCAACAGTTAATAAATATATCATGATTTCTTTTTTAAATTTAAAAACAATTACCTGATTAAACATATCTTTTAAAATTACATTTTGTGTTCTGCTTATTAGTCTTATAATGTTAACAATAACATATTGTTGTCAATAATATAAATATTAATAATTAAAAATACCAACATAAACAAATCTCCTTATTTATAATTATGTTGTTATAAGAATTTTAACATGAAATTTAATCCATTAACCTACTGATTATAGAACATACCTTCCTGACAATGTCCACAGGATGACCAGCCTGCAGGAGCATTCTGCAGACATCAGAGTGGTTCATCTGGGCAGCTATCCAGAGGGGAGTGGCCGAGTCCAGCCTCGGTATTGACACCCTGGCACCGTGGGCCAGCAGCAATGAGACCACAGAACAGTGGCCATTTTGGGCAGCGATGAACACTGGAGTAGCCCCATCCTACATGAAATTAATATAATTATAAACATGACTGTTCATACAGAACTAGAGTTGTTTGTTATATAGCATGTTCAAACATAAGAAAAACCTACCATCATGGTTCCAACAATGATCTCAGACTCAATATTGAAAATTCTAAGAAAATCTTATCGGTTCCAAGTACCGTCTTAATACCCTTCCTTACTACATACCCTACATTCTTAATTTATTTACCCCTTGTTGCTCGATCTACTCCTTAAATATGGATCTCAAACCACAAATTTGTGTATTCTTTAAAAAAAATTTATATTCACACAAATACTGATAATGTATTATCATACTTAATAACGTTTTTTTTTTTCATCTGCGCTACCTGGTTCTGGAATTTCTTATCTAAATCAATTCATAAAACTCATTTAAACATAATTTTTTTCTCCACTTCCTCAACTATCAATCTATTTCATACTTGTAACAATAAAACAAGAAATACGTTATTTTTTATTTATATATTTTAATTAATTTATTATTTTTCAATATCTCATTGTTAATTATTTTATTTTTATATTAGGTAAGGAGTATTTATAATTTAGTTATTAACCCATTATACCCCATACAATGGGCATCCCATATTAGAATTACTTTTCATTTCATCATAGATTAAAATTGAAAAAAAAATTAATTGTGGTTGCAACTGAACAAATATATCTTGAATCTGAAAGATACCATACTTAATTATGCACTAAGATGATAACGTCATATAAAACCTGAGGTCTAGAGATATGAGACTAAATAAAACCTATCTAAAAACAAAAATTTTAAATTTCCAATCAATACTGTATTATAAAGAGAAGCTTTGAGGTGGTGTAGTAAATGAAGAAAATACTAACAACTAAAACTTATTTTTTGTTTGTTCCAAGATGCAGGCCTTTATCAGGACGAAGATTCTAATGCAAGTTACTTTGTGTTATTAAAATTAATATTGAAGGATATAATTGAGTTTTGGCACAAATTAATAATCACCCAATTCTTTAAATTATTTCTATGCAACAATAATTCAAAATAGGAGAAAAAAATTTTTTTTAGACACATCCAGATGGAAATATCTAAAGAATTAATCGTCTAAACTCATATGAAAATTTGTAGCTATATTCCAAATTATTGTTAGGACTTAAATAATATTTTAATTAAGTAAAATTTATTCTTATGTTCACTTCTGTAGCATAATTTAAAAAAAAAAAAATTTAATTTTAATAATAAAGGTGTAAGAAGAAATGCTAATTAAACCAGGAAAGGGACATAATTAGCAATGATATTACAGAAGCCAGGGTTGGACCGCAGGTAGTAAACCCCTCCTTCATTTCGCTCACTATAACACAAAGAGCCATGCCGTCCGGTAATTGACGCACCGCACTTGATCAAGACTGCCGGAGCGGTACTGCTCCGTCATTAAGGATCACATTATATGCTACCGTCGGCCTTCGATATAGCTCATCATTAGCACTGTCAACACAAACCCTAGGGGAGAAAGTTAATAATACATGAAGTATATTATTATTAACAATCATATCTATGATTCTATCATATCTCAAATTAAAATGTCAATTACAATAGTGCAGGAGTCCGATTTATAAAATACATCTCACAGAACAAACATTAGCAAATAATTTTATAGGTAGTTTCTATCACTCTTTAAACGGAAACGCATTTTTAGTGGTTCTATAATTCTTACCAATTAGTTAATTAATTTATTAAAGTAACGATTCACGTTTTTTTTTTCCAATTTCCTATACGGTGCATCTTAGGGAAACAGTTATAGTTTAAGAAATTATACAGCATTACATTCTACATCGAGTACCATAACATATTAATTTATCTTTGGGTTCCCAAGGCGCTCTCAAGTCTCCCGCTGGTATACAGAGTTGAAGTGACTCTATCCAAACTCCCGAAGGCAATACCTCCTTTGTGTTTTCCTATTCCAAGTTCTTAAAATCAAAAAACCTACCTATATCCTAGATCTCCTCACTCTTCGTTTATCCATCCACTCATTAAACACTAGATCCCAACCGATTGATTTATATATGCCCTCCTATAGAACCGCCTTCTTTAGCAAATCCTTCGTCATACGTGCAACCAAACTCCCTCTGGAATTCTCTTCCCATTTCCATTCTTCAATCCTCATCCATTCTTTCCTTTAAACAACACCAATTCCTCCACTTATTGTATAACCAAACCTCCACATTATTGTAATCAAATAAATAGGCATATATTGATTAACATTACAAACAGTAGTAAAGCCAATATACCAATGTAATTTCATTTTACTATCTTAAAATTTGTAAATCGTTGCCAGATAAAAATCTTAATATATGAACCATGTATTTATTCTTAGGGGACATATGTCCCATAATAAAATTGTTTTTTCATTCATTAATTTGGTTAAGTAGCATGTCCTAAAACAAACCAACCTTATTTTAAATTTTCCCAAAACTGAGGTATAATACTACTTGTTAATCCAAATTTGACACGGAAATGAAAATCTGGCGGTCCTAAAAATAACTAATTATTTTGATCAAGGCAGAATTAGGAATTTTCGTTTGACTAGGTCTTTCTTTGGGTTTTTCGCTTATAAGTCCTAAATGTTAAATTCAAAAGAAAAAACTATATAAAACAAATTAAAGTACATTTAAATTAGGCGTCGAATGAATATGTACAGCAATAATTCGGTCAAGTGGCATGATCATAAACCACTAGCTCAGCTTGTTCCTTATACCGATAGGTGGTTTCTTGAAGCCAATATACAACCAGAACAGGTCTTTTAAGACCAGTTGGGATTTGAACCCACAATCTTCTAATCTAATGGGACCCTCGCCCCAGCCCGCACAGCAATCAGGACCTCTTTCCAGCATAGATAATAGTAATAACAAATCATAAAATGCAGTAAGCTTCCACTTAACTCTTCAATTATGGACAATCAAGGTTTTTAATCAAAGTAGTTTAGATTTTGAGTATGTCTATAAATAGAAAAAGTGAATTTATTTTGTTTTAAACAAGGTTAGATAAGCTTTCCACGAACATATTAATGTTATAATTACAAAATGAAGTTTATTTGTGTAGGATTTAGGTGTTTTATTCTCAATTTAATACATTTTGGGTTTTTGTTGCACGAAAAAAAGACCGGAGTCTCTATTCATAAAACAGAATAAAACTTGTCAGGACTAACGTAGCTGTGGTTTGGAGTACAACAAAACACGTCAACATTATACAAGATACAAATACACACAAAAAAAAATTAATTTCAAATCGCATCAAATACAAGGACATGAACAAACCAACCATTAAATCTTACGAATAAGACAGACCAAATTTCACCCTTCCATTCAAACTCACAATCCATGATGGCAATCCCTTTCAAACCTATAGACCGGTAAGCAAGAACGTAGGATAAAAATAAAATGGTCAAGAGATCAGACAAAGTAATATCACAGAACTAAAATTGATTGGATAATTCAAACCCTATAATGCTACATAATTTGCTTGATGTATAATTGACGCTATAAGAGCACTAGAAAATTTACTATAAATGTTATATAAGAAGATGGTCAGGGTTGCGGTCAAAAGTGAAACAAAAATAGTTTACAACTATTTATTTTCCGACGTTTCGCC
>NW_027114524.1:3161-3978 GCF_000696795.3 Halyomorpha halys | reverse complement strand
AAAAGATCAAAATTTTTGCAAATTTTGAACGAAAACATGGACTAGAAGCCATCGACCTCTTGGGAACCTGTTTCTGTGCGAGCCTAATGCGGCAGGTCATTACTGTATTCCAGATATCGGAAGATTCCGACCGCGCCCTCCAGTTCCAAGTTCTCCAAGTCTTTTTGGAACTCGCCTGGAGCCCATGAATTATTAATATCTACTCAGCTATATAATTATTATTAGCCGGTCTAATAAGATCAGTATACCATTGGGATAATAATTGATGTTTCTAGTAACCTGAATATTAGAAGACCTTTTATCAAGCGTGCAATCTACTCTTGTCAAATATCAATTAGTAAAATTAGATCCAAATTTTATATAATTAAATATTTAATTATCATATACAAATATTTTTAACAGTTTATCTATTCTTAAATAGATCTCCAATTATATTTTGAACGTTTTAAGCCAATTTAGAATTATTTTTATTGTTTAATTATAAATTAATTAGTTGTACTGTTACAGCTAAAATTCTAAAGGATTTATTTCTTAAAACTTTATTATATTTTCTTTTTTTTTTTAGGAAATCAATTTTCACCTTTTTTCACATCATAACAACGTTTCGGGCTCATTTTTCCTTTATCCAGTTTTTAATATTAATTTGTGGATAAATTTAATTAAAGATAAAAAGTCATTTCTATATATTATATAACTACTGATTTATTTATTAACCGGCTTCTTTTTTTTATTTTTTGCTGTTTTAAAATAATGTTTTATCAATTAATAAAATTAGATCCCAATTTTATATAATTAAATATTTAATTATCATATACAA
>NW_027114524.1:0-914 GCF_000696795.3 Halyomorpha halys | reverse complement strand
CGGTTACACGGGCTGAGACCCACTAGTACAAGAGTACAAGCGCCCAAGAGGAGAAAAAGTCAGTTATCACCCCAGTTTTTGATTACTTTAATGAAAACTATGTATAATTAATAGTCAAAACTGATGAGTCTGCCAAGTATAGGTAGGAGGAATAAAAAATGGCGGCTGTTTCAAAACGTTAAAAAAAAATTAATTTTTTATTCGGAGTTCTATACCATAAAAAAAATAGGAACAACACAAGAAAACCTAAGAATACGTCATTTAAAGAATAGAAAATTTTCTAAAATATGAGCCCCTATAGAGTTATTTACGTTAAATAGTTTTCGAATTATAGCTTTTTAAAAAGCAATACTTCATAAAAAAAGTTGTATTAGCACTCAAATTGCCAAATTTATATTCATGTGTGAATATTATAAAAACTACTACCCCTACGAAGATAAGTGTCACAAACTACTTTATAGTAGGTTAAATTACCTTTTTTCTTAGTTTTGGCAGACATATGTGCGTCTTATGGATCTAGAGATATATTTTTTCAAAAATACAACATTTTATTAGAACAACTAGAAATTAACATTTTGTGAGTTTATTTTGTCAAATATCATAAAAACTACTACTCCTACAAAGATAAACATAATTAACTATTTTTAGTAAATTTAACAAGCTTTAATTTGAGCGCTGGCAGACACCAGTACGTCCAATGGTTTCTGAAATGAAGTTTTTCATAAATCAAATCTATTGTCTGCACAACTATAAATCAGTTTATTTTAGCAAATATCATGAAAACTACTATTCCTACGAAGGTAAAGGTCCCAAACTTATCTATAGTTCATTAAAGTAGCTTTAATTTGAGTGCTAATAGACATCTGTACGTCACATAGTTCCTGAGATATAGATTTCTCAAAATAAATTAACTA
>NW_027114523.1:4893-6565 GCF_000696795.3 Halyomorpha halys | reverse complement strand
CAGTTTCCTCTATTTTCAGTCTTGTGTGAGGATTTCAGGTTAATCGTTTGTCCAGTTGTAGTCCAAGGTAGTGGATCTAGAAGTATAATTAAAAATCAAAGAAGCTAATACCGACCCTAGTTCTTGTCAGAGGTTTAGTATTTATAATTTTTAGAACCCTACTTAATTAAAAAGTAAATAAACAAAACTAGATTAATAAATAATTTTTTAATCGACTTTGCGCAGTACGGCAGGTATTTCTTTTTAAGCACTTTCATTTATGTTGAAGCTCGGTAAATTGCTTTACATTTGTTCCTTTTCCAGATATTTCCTTTAGCAACATTAAATTTTCCAGTTGTGTTTGCACCCTCACTTCACCACAAATTTCTTAATATTTACTGTTTAAATTATTGATTTATAGTAAGTGAAAAGACTATTTCTCATCATTCGTTTCCAAAAAGTGATCTAGTACAGATTTCTAACGGTTAAGAATAAAAGAAGGATTTAACGAGGGTATAGATAAACAGATATATTATTTTTTTAAGGGATTTGCCGTAAGGCCTTCAGGACGCTACAAAAAATAAGTGGATTAATTAGAAAAGTCCAGGTATTGCTGTGGCATTGGAACCCGAAGATACGCTTGAAAATAAAAAAAAAAATCAGGAAAGATTGGAATTAAGCTATTGTGAAAGAATAAAAATAATAATATAAAAATGGACAAGTATTTATTTAAACTACATACACAAGCGGGCGCTGTAGTTTAAATAAATAATTTACTGTTGATATTTATTTATTTATTCAAGATATATACATGCATACAGTTTTCTCTGAATTAAGTTACATAAACTAAATATGATGCATATACAATCTATTTTCTTACAGTTTTTTTTAATTACCATTCCTGGCAATGTTCAAAATACATTCCATTACCATTTAACCATATTTTCGCTTTACTAGTTCTTTAATAAAATCCACTAAGTCAAAATACATAATTTCTTTTCCATTTCTATTTTGGCCTAAATTGGTATAAAATAGTGATGAAATAGTATTTTTTTTTTAAAAGAGTTTAATTTTTTTTCTTCTCTAGAAATTTTAATAGCTACATACTAACTGATACATTAATATAATCTCAAGATTTTTTTTCTATCCTAAATTAAAATAAATAGGTTAAATGGATACTAACCCAAAAAGTGTAATTGGTCACCAGACTGTATTACAGTATAGAATAGTAGAATCTTTCCTAAAGATTATGAGACTTACTGCGCTACCGAGGCTTAATTATAAATAATAATAATAAAATAAAAAAAAAATAAAAAAATGTTATAATTTGCCAACATATGACATACATTCTCATTTGTATATTATAATTTGCTTATTCTTATTTTTTCAGAAGGTTAGAGAAAAAAAAAAAAGAAGCTTTCCTGCATGTACGTAAAAAGACAAACAGATAAAAATGAAATCCAGCTTTCATCTGCTAAATGTAAATGCATATAGATAAATGCATTTATATAAAAACACGTTGTTGAAAAGTAATAAAATAATTACTAATAAAAAATTGTTAATTGATAAATAAGAAAAAAATGCAAGACTCGATTTATATCCGTATTAGGGGTACAGTAACTAGCTAAACGTAAATTTAATTTTCCTTATCATGAATATAAATTGTTTTCTTTTATTCTTACTATATTATTAT
>NW_027114523.1:2469-3543 GCF_000696795.3 Halyomorpha halys | reverse complement strand
TTAGTGTTTAATTTAATAACGTTTATTTTTATTTATATTAATTTAATTGGATTTAGTTATTTGAAAAGAAAAATGTAATTATATTTGTGTGTTGTAATGAGTAATAGAGACAGTTGCTAGGGGCTGATAATTGTTGCTAAGAGGCGTTACCTAGCAACGGCCCATCTTAGTTTTTTATACCAGTTCCGGCTAATTAGTGGACATGATAGCGTCTCAGCAGGCCTGTCTGCTTTTATAGTTTAATAGTTAAGACATTTTTTGAATGTTTTAGTCTTCATTATAGTCCGAAACTAAACATTTTCTATGTTTCGACTTTAATATGAGTTCCGGATAATTAGTGGCCATCAACGTGTGTAAGAGCCCTGTTTGCGTTCATTTTGTCGGCTCTCTTAATACATTAATACGACTTCTGGATATTTGTACTATCGATGAGCCACTCACCAACTCTGGACCATTGCAGTGGTTTATTGAGCAACAGAGCTGCGACCTAAACATCTCGGCAGCACTCTTCCTCGGACCTGATCGGAGTGGATCAACTTTTTGTCGAGCAGTATATATTTGTTTTTTTGTCTCTATTTTTTCTTAATTTATTTATCTAATTTTATTTCACCTGAGAGACCTTTTTATTTTTACTTGTATTCATCATCACTCATCTTTTGTTTATTTTAGTTTTAGTTTTTAAAATGTTTAAATCGACCAAATAAATGTTTAATCCGACCAGTTTGTTGTTTGTTCTTTTTAAAGCCTTCCAACAAAAAGACATAATCGATTTGAGGTGTCTTTAACAATAATTATTATTTTATTTTTTATTTTTTCATTTTAGTAGTTGTTAGTTAAATTATTAATGGAATCACTTGAGATCATCATATTGTACTTATCTAGCTTAAAAATTATAACAACGCTGTAATACTCTAAACTGTAATAATTACATTACACTTATGTCTATCTTTTTTATGTATTATTTTGGCACAGACCGATAGATGACAACTGGTCGGACCATATTGGATGTAATTTTTTTAATGAATAAAATAAAAAATAAATAAAAGAATAATTTGTAAATGTATTTTACTTAAA
>NW_027114523.1:0-955 GCF_000696795.3 Halyomorpha halys | reverse complement strand
CAATTGTCGGATTACCATAATCCGAATTTTCCAGTTGTTCAGTTCTTTTTTGAATTTGTATCAAGTCGGGGTCGGGGGTCTCATTTTCTGAAGCCACCCGTTACCGCGGACACCGAATACTCCGCGACTGCAACCGCCCCAGCCTAAGCACCATGCAAGCTAGGAAAAACACGTCTTTCTAACACCAGGCGAAGATTCATGGTTTACACTATTTCGCCAACCGCACATCTGGACGAGGGAAGCGGATAGGAGAGGTCACCGCGGTGGCAAAGACTTTACCAGATAAGCACATAATTTCGATTACCCATGAGACCACCCAAATTTATTCTGATGTTATCTCATATAATCAAAATGATTTCTGAATTCACTAACCATAATTTCCCCTCGAAGGATTAACACTTTTAAACTAGAGAGAAATATATGCATGTTCTTTTTAGAATGAAAGGTCTCATATTTTTCAACTACTCTCCTTTCCCACACTAATTTATTATAATTTTAAAATACACTCAAGATACCTGGAGTATAGCACGAGCGGGTCCCGATGTAAACACCAATGTTGGTACTTTTAAAGATATAAAGCTCCGAATGAATTTTTTTTTTTTTAACGTTTTGAAACAGCTGCTATATTTTATTCTCTCTACCTATACATGGCAGACTCATTAATTTTGACATGTAATTATATATTGTTTTCATTAAAGTAATCCAAGATTGGGGTGAGATAACTTACTTTTCTTCCCGGCTTTTGTACTTTTAAATACATAAAATTCTATTTATGTTTGTATAATTGGAGCCTTACTAAGTTTTCAATATCTGATACTGATAATGATAATATATATAACATTTAAATATATCTGTTATTGAGAACTTTTTAACCTTAGGTTTTTTTTATGTTTAATTCTACCAGGGCATTCAAAAAGTGCTGTCGTTTTTCGTTTGTTCGTTGTTTATTTTGATT
>NW_027114522.1:3058-3737 GCF_000696795.3 Halyomorpha halys | reverse complement strand
TATCTCGACTTACGCAGTTGAGCTTTGGGACTCCACTAAACTATCGAATTATTTCCGAATCCAATCCTTACAGTCCAAAATCCTTAATGCTCCTTACTTTGTCACAAATCAAATCATCCATCAGGACCTCAATGGCATATGTTTTGCCGATTTGGCCAGAACCAGATACCAATCCTTCCATGATAAACTTCCTAACCACTCGTTTCTAACCTGGCTTCTCCTTCATTACCTAATGATCCTCCTAGGCGTCCGAAACGAAGATGGCCTCGAGATCTTCTCCAAATATTTTTGGAGTTCTAATAATAGTTAGATTCTCCACATGTTTGTATCATGTCATTATATGACTTACAGCAAATTTATTTGATGTATATATATTTATACAGTTGTAAATAGCAATAAATAAATTATTAAAAAAAATAAATAATATAAACCATCTAATTCCTTTCGTGATCAATATAATCCAAAATTCTTTGTAAAATCCTCAATGCTCATGAATGCGTGACAAGCAAATTCATTAATTTTCCATATGATGTCGATCCTTCCGTGATAAACTACCGAACCACCGAAACTCACTTGTTTCTAAACTTCCTCTTCAATACCTGATAATCCTCTTAAGCGTCTGAAAAGAATACGGCCTCAAGACCTTTCAGAAATGTTATTGGAATTTTACCGATGGGCA
>NW_027114522.1:0-613 GCF_000696795.3 Halyomorpha halys | reverse complement strand
GAGGAATTTGATGGTTTGGTAGAGCCCCAGAGCTCAATTCCATATGCCCAAATTGGTCTGATTATCATAGTGTATTTTTTGTAGTGAATAGGAAGTTTGTCAAGTAGGTGTAGCAAACGAAATCAACGAGCAGTTTCTTGTCGTTTCAGTCTTGTATGTGGATTCCAAGTAAGTCTCTTTTCAAGATGGAGTCCTAAGTAGCGGATCTGTTCAACAGGCGTTTAGAAAACTTAATATCTGATATTATATTAAAGAAGAAGTTAATGGATAATGAGGAAAAACGGAGAAATAAACTGAACTTTTAAATAAATTTTATCGTATTTTCAAGGTATTCAATCAGTGATTATTTGTGTACACATAGAGTTTATAATACAAATAAATAACATTTTATATCTATAGGATTATAAATACATAGTGTTATAATATTATAAGATTACTACTGTGTATAATCAAAATTATAAGATTATATCACTGACTTATATCAGTAACTGCTCACCATCCTCCCGCCCAATCTGATATTTTTTTTAAATTTGATAAAAATAATATTTCAGAATCATAAAATTGAAAAATAAATAACAGAAATAGTATATGCTAGGTAAGAAGAAAAAGTAAA
>NW_027114521.1:5317-6646 GCF_000696795.3 Halyomorpha halys | reverse complement strand
ATGAGTATAAGGACTTTTCACAAAATTACCTAAAATAAAATGTAAACTTTATGAAATGAAAACATTTGAAAGTCTCTTAAATAAAAAACTAAAATCATCTAAATGGAACTATTACATTCAATTTTTTATTTATGTACACAAATATTACTTTTTATTTTATCTTTTTTTTTTTTCAATGTTACCTTCACTTTAGATACTCATGCGTATATACACACGTTTCGGTTTCACATGGAGTATTTCCAATTTTTAAATAAACTCCTTTCAAAAAAAAGGTAAAAAAATCATGGATATCTTTCATAGCTCCTAACTGACTAACTTCACTAACTTAATATTTTTATAGTTTGGTACTATAAATACTGATATAGTTTTTGATAAGCTCGTTAAAATCTATCTAATAACACAAATCGGTTCTTCTAGTTTAATTTGAATTTGAGTAAAACGCAAGATATTTATAATTATTTATATGTATTTGAGTGGCTATTTATTTCCATTAAATCTATCAAATTAATTATTTATTATTACCATAGAAAGACACGACGTTTAAATTTGGTCTAAGTATGAGCGATTAATAAAGGTTTCAAGTTGATTTGTGAAAATTTCACTCTTTTTTGCAATTGGAAACATTTAATTATTTGAAATTATTAAATGATTTGATAATATTTAATTTTTAATTAATTTTGCCAAGAAAAAAAATTGACAGAAAATAAAATTAACTAGAAAATTATTGAAAAAATTCAACTTATAATATTTAATACCCGTGCATACTATAACCAAATGTGAATGTTTGGTACCGCTAGAAAGACTAGTTTTCTCTTTTTCTGTTCATAACAATGAAGTATACTTTTGTTAGATATGAAGGAGTTAAAAAGCCACCCAAATATATTTAACAAAATCCTTGACATATTTTATTAAATTTTGACAATTGACAATAAACGTCCTTTCGGTGCCAACACAATCTGAACTTGATTGGTTGCGATTTCCCATTGAGCTATGAGGACCTGAGAAAGTTTTCATGTTTTCCGTGCATTATATACTAGGAGGTTACCCAAAAATCTGAACCCGATGGGAGATAAGATTTAATATATTCATTTTTTAAAATATATTTTTTAACATTACATAGATTTCTTTAATCTTTTAGTTATTCTTTTCATTTTTCAAAATCATGCAATTTTAAAAATTAAAATAGTATTTTTTCCTTATGCTGTGGTGTGTCAATGCTTTTACCTCTGTTTTTTTTAGCATTCTTGCAATCATTTTCATGTTAAAATAACTTGATCTACTTGACAATTAGAAGGCCTAACTGGAAGTTCGTAGTTGACCTTTGGGGCT
>NW_027114521.1:602-1061 GCF_000696795.3 Halyomorpha halys | reverse complement strand
GGAAACAATATGGATGAAACAACTAGAAATACAAGGGATTGGCAGTTAAAACGAGAATCGATTCCTTTGTAAGAGTCGTACTCTCAAGTGATTCGTCTCAAAGATATAGGATTCCCTTAGTGATTCCTGAGATTACTTGAGTCGGTCGATTATCTATTCTGCAGGGTCCCCTGCGTATGTATGTATCTGAAGGGATTTTTTCTGTATATAGTGTTACTTGATAATATTTAAAGGACTGACTTGAGTTAATAAGCGATGAGGTAAATATTTGACAAGGGAAAGTTTAATTAATTATTAATTCCAACTCAAAATAGATGAAAGTTGTGTGATGCGCAACCTTCCATTTTATTTTTATTATTAGCTTAATAATATAGCTTAATAGTAATATATAATAATATATTTATTATTAGCTTTATAATATCGCCTATTGAACGGGAATTCCCACTTGTATATATAATA
>NW_027114521.1:0-552 GCF_000696795.3 Halyomorpha halys | reverse complement strand
AGAGCCAAAGTGGTGTACAGTGGGGCAAACCACCAAAAAGCGCTTAAAAATCTACTACTCTATAAGATCTTCAGCTAGAGCTGTAGTTCCCAAAGTATGTGCTAGAGAGCCGCAAACGAATGTGATATTAAAAAAATTACAAAAAACAATTGCAAATATACGGTGCATTCCGACATTTACTTTGCTCTGATTTTTCTATATATTCTGCTACTCAAAGTATAATATTGCCGCATTTTTTTTTCGACAAGGGTGCTGCGAAACATTATAAGCTTAATAAGCTTCTGAGCTAGAGGGCTTTAAAACGTAGCACATTCTCGTCCCAAGAGCTTCGATTGCTAAAATAATCGTGCTTAACTGATAAAGACTGATTGTAAGTATCTTCATGTTTTCTTATTACCTCCTTTCTAGATTTTTCTGATATGCGGTGAGAGGGGGAGGGAGTTATCTATAGACATCAACCTATTCCAACCAAAGTGCGAGTTTTTTAAGGAGGCTTTGCTACGTCGGTTACAAAAATCAATATCATTTTTTGATTCTGCACTCCCCAAAACA
>NW_027114520.1:0-1180 GCF_000696795.3 Halyomorpha halys | reverse complement strand
ATTGTTTTGGCAAAACAAAAGTTTTAAATTAAATATTTTAGGCCCGTAGTTCTGAAAATATACATTTTTATCCCATGGTAATGCCAATTGATATGTCTCTTTCTGAAGAATAAGAAAAAAATATTACTAACTCTATTAAACGATTTTATATTCACTAAAAATTAAAAAAAAAAAACATAATGTGTATTTTCGGTAAACTACCTCAACAAAAATTTATTTAGGAAAAAACAAATCATATTTGTTTTAGGGTCGTCTGAAACGCGCGAAGACCATTTTTCAAATGAATTAAAAATTATAAATTTTTTTCTAGATTTATTTCTTGAAAACTACCAACAACATCAGAAAATAAAAATTCGTATTTAAGGGTTTCTTGTGATGTTAAAAACGAATATCTACTTTGTTTCATTTCTAAAAAATCGTTTACTGCTCTTTGGTAGGTCAGTCATTCTGGATTGTTTCAATACAGTGCAATTAGGGTTATTATATAAAAAATATTTATATTTTTATGTAGTGTATATATGTCAATATCATAGATAAACAAATTGTCTAAAAGAATAACAAAAAAAAAACACCTAAGTTGGATCAGTATTAACGATTATACAGCGAAGTTACCTGTTACCATTTATGTTACTATAGTTACCGTCTTATCACGTCATCTATTTATTAATTGATATCAAAGTTTCATTAGTGTTTAATTAATGTATTAACAGCGAAGCATTGCCAGGTCTACTAGTATTAGAAGTCAATTATTTATAGTATTAAATTCATAAATGTCATTGTTTCTTATGATTAACTTTTCTTTTTCTCTCTTCTTCAGAATTATTATTTTTATATATTTATTTTGTCATATTTTTTTTCCTTCTAACATTGTTAGGGGTGTCTTTTGTACGAGACTATACCCCCAATACTAATAATTAATTGTTGAAAAAAAAAATTAACTGTTATATCTAATATAAATATGTAAGACCCACCAAGCTGAACTGATATTAAATAAAAAAAAATTAATTTCTTTGATTTAATACAATTTTTTTATAGTAAATTAGCAGACACAGCAATGTTCTCTATGGCCATATTTATACATTAACTAAACACTTTGATATCTATTAATATATAAATAAAGTGGTAAGACGGTAACTATAGTAACATGAATGCTAACAGCTAACTTACCTGTCTATATTGT
>NW_027114519.1:9126-9569 GCF_000696795.3 Halyomorpha halys | reverse complement strand
ATGTACTTTTTAAAGAATAAATTATAATTTTTGTGGAAAATAAGTATCATGATGTACAATGATGATTACTGAACCTATGTTGATCAATTTCATATGCCTAATCAAAAATAAAAATATTACTTAAATAACGTAAATGTTTAAATATAATTAATATTCTAATTAAAGACATAATAATAAAAACTCGCGTTGTATTTATTTATAATAGAAGGAAGTTTTCAAGAAAAAAAAAATTTTTTTCACCTTCCGGGAGGGAGTGGGCTGTTCCCGTGAACATCATGGTCTGCGGTAGAGATTTATTTTTTAATAATGAACAAGTGATATTTTTAAATTCCTCAACTCATATGTAAATAATTGAGGGCTATATTACATTTTATATTTCAAATGAGAATTAAATTGGAATTTTCTTATTGATTTCATTAAGGTAACCTATTCGACGTCTATAC
>NW_027114519.1:3833-4196 GCF_000696795.3 Halyomorpha halys | reverse complement strand
TATTTCCCACGTTTTCCTTTCACAATCAATACTTGTCTACAAATACTGAATTCAGATATTTTATTTCATTTATTCATTTTTTCTTTCTTTATGAATTTAACAATTTCATTACATTTAACAGTTTTATTTCATTAACAATTTTATTCTCCCTATCTCACTCCCTCAGACCTCCCCTTTCTAGTGATGCGCTATCCATGTTCTATCGGTTATAACTAACTATACTTTACCTATATTGACAATAATACCTTTAGTATACTGTACCTTGTATATATACCTATACTGTACCTGTAGCTATAATTTAAAAATAGTGGTTATATAATTTTAGTATACTATACCTATAGTATCCCATACCTATACCTAAAG
>NW_027114519.1:0-478 GCF_000696795.3 Halyomorpha halys | reverse complement strand
TGATGAAGTAACGAATGACGGACTGTTAAGTATTTAAGTTGTATCAAAAACCATTCGATGTGCAGATGTCCATTAGCACTCATATTAAAGCTAGTTTAAGATACTATAAAGTAATATATAACCTTTATCTACGTAAGAGTAGTAGTTTTTATATTTGCCCAAATAAATTGGTTTATAGTAGTTAGCACTATGCAAAAGTTATATTCATATGTGAATATCATAATAACTACTACCCTTACGAAGATAGTGACATGAACTATCTTCATCCTCTTTCTCTAGTGAAATTACCTTTATTTTGAGTGATAGCAGACATACGTATAAGACGTACATTCCTGAAATATATTTTTCAAAAATCAAAGATTAGCACTATAAATTAACATTTTATGAATTTATATATATGTATATATAGTTGACCGTAAAAATTGATATATAAGACGATGGTCAGGGTTGCGGTCAAAAGTGAAACAAAAATAGTTTA
>NW_027114518.1:7220-7527 GCF_000696795.3 Halyomorpha halys | reverse complement strand
TCGTCAATCTTTTCGCGTGAAGCCCGTCAATCAACTTGTGGAAATTCACACCGACCAGTTGCTGGAGAATACAGAGTTTACAGTATCATGAATCGCCAAGTGGTTTCCAGAATTTACCAATCCCTCTGATAGGTTGATTCATTGATCTTAATCGAGGAAAGAAACATGAGTATTTGCTCTATAATATGTTTGCTTAGTTTGTTGTTGATAAGAAAATTAAATTTTAAGTTACAATAAAATAAATACAAATTCACACCTATAAATAACGTTTATATTTAATCAGGGGAACTCTGAACCCCACGCATGG
>NW_027114518.1:3865-4905 GCF_000696795.3 Halyomorpha halys | reverse complement strand
CCATCATAAAATTAAAATTGTGTTTTCATATTTTAGGGTGTAAATATCTAATTGTACTGTCTATTTGTATCTAATTATACTACACAATTTTTATACTATTTTCAAAATACTAAGGCTTTTTGAATCCGAGGGAGTTCAGGCGTCACCTTAGCAATATCGTAAATACAGAGGCACCGGTTCAAATCCGGCTTGAGGAGATTGAATTCTATTTTGCGGCGGTCCTACGGAATGAAAACTTAACTATTCTTCTCTGGTTAGAATAGGTTGGTTGTCTGTAGATAACCACTTTCCCATCCAGTATGCCAGAAATTACCTGGTAGGAGGTAAAAAAAATAGATCTCTTTCCGTTCACATACTGTGGAAACAATTAGAAATGTATTCAAATTTATGTTAAATTAAAAAAAAAAATAAAAATTTGGATTTGAATTTTTCTCCATTAAATTTGCGGTTCGGTTTCGATAGGACTTTTCTTATTGTATTATTATTTGAGGTGAAAACATTCAATATCATAGCGTTTTTATTAATTACATAAATTCCTAAATTAATTACATCATATAAAAAGATTAAATTATCAGAATTATTTTAAAGCACATGTAATAATATATATCATGAAAAATGTGAAGCGTCAGTGGAGAGGTAAGTAATAATGTACTTTGATGCGCAGTGAATAATTCCCTAAATAATTATCTGCTTAAGTTATTTGTACACTTTCCAATTTAATTTGTATCAACTTCAGATCTAAACAAATATTTAATATCGTACCGAACCTGCAAATATTGGCAATGTTAATTTACAGACCAATTATTTGCGGTTATTGGAATATTTGCTCTAGCTGGCGAAGCGTTGTTTTGTCAGCGGTTTGTTAACGGTTTCTATTGTTTGAATTTGATTTTCTACCGCCTCAGATCTCACCTCAGTCTAAATAAAATAAATATATAACTACTGTAGTTATGTAATTAATTCAATATAGTTAAAGAATAATGATACCTTAGTTGTAATTATAAATTTGGTAGTACATTTAATGCTGTAACTAGATCTTT
>NW_027114518.1:0-310 GCF_000696795.3 Halyomorpha halys | reverse complement strand
TTTTTAATGTAAATTAGTTATAAAAAAAAAAACACTGCAGTGTTGTGATATTATATCATTATATTGTCTTGTATGAACGCACTGTATTTTATTGTTACAGCAACCCACTGCTGTATTTGGGGAGCATCCCAGTTTTCTAAAATAATTAAAACTTTAAAAATCAGAACACTGAGAAAAAATTTTAAATTTAAAAATTTTAATTTTAAAAAATGATTCAAGAAAATATTAAAATTCGTTTCACCATGAATATTAAATATTTAGTAATCATTAAGATCTTTTTATTTTGTATACAGTTGTAAATATCAATAAA
>NW_027114517.1:2681-3481 GCF_000696795.3 Halyomorpha halys | reverse complement strand
TTTAACTTTTCTGATTTCTAACATTTTAGAGTCCCTTTATATATTTTAGGAAACGCAGAATATGAAAATGCTATTGATTTTAAGATCTCGTAACGATTTACTTAAACTTTTCTGATTTTTAACAAATAAGGATCCCTTTAATTGTTTTTTTTTTTCGAATAAAAGATTATTCGTATAAAAAATTCACGAATACAAATTCATACGTCTCTTGTCAATCGAATAATTTTTTGCCTAACTCTGGCTGACACATACCTAACTATGAAATATACAGAATAGAAACTCTCTTTATCTTCATATCTACACATCCCGTATTATATTACACAAATACACAACTGGTATTGTTATTTTCAATATAAACAATAATAATTTTTTCAATTAAACGAAACTAAATGAAGAAAAGATAGTTGGGGAGCGGTCAACAACAAGTAAACAATTGACAAGTAAAACTTATTTATTCTTGCCGAAGTTTTCACCTGAATTTCTTGAATTTTTCTAAAACTTTTTTTTAGCTGAAATGAGATGAAAAACAAGCGAGATAACAACCTTAATTGATAGAAACATAAAAATAATAATAAAAAACAAACTTGGAAATGTACGTAACAATAAAATAAGTTATTATTAATTAACTATTAGTATCAACTACTATCTACTTAATTTATTGTTATGTATATTTCCAAGTTTGTTTGTTATTGTTTTATTTTTATATTTCTCTCAATTAAGGTTGTTATCTCGCATCGGCACGAAAAATAATTTTTGTTTATTTGTGTATCATTGCTGTCCGCACCCCCGACCATTTTCCC
>NW_027114517.1:0-576 GCF_000696795.3 Halyomorpha halys | reverse complement strand
TTAATCACAGCCAATCTTCTCTTTTATAATTTATCACAAAACTATTTGTAACCTTTCACACACTTAGGTCAGACTTATTTCAACTATATTTTTGTTTAATTTCCTATTTATTTTATTATTACAATTCATACCAAGGTTAATTATAATTATCAACATTAATTTTATCTCATACATTTCATAAATTAATTTTACTTAAAATCTTCGCGTAGTATTGGTTCAGATTTCTTGTGTCCGTTTTAAAATTCACTGTATAATTAATGTTTTCTGATATGCAAATGGACTCAAGTATTATCAATAATTATCAAAGACTTTCATATTTTATACCTACTAAAAAAAATTTTTTTTTTACTATTACTAACAATGAGAAATGATTATTTTTTTCATATAAAAATAAATTAAAGGCACTTAAAAATTGTGAGAAGTTTAACTTTTGGTGATAAATACCTGTTCTTGGGTATGCTGATGATTTGGAAAGTAACAAGTTACTTTTCAATTTCGAACTTGCCTAGCGGAACTGCGCAAACTGTCCAAAAATTAAAAGTTAGAATTTACAAAAACTATTATCTTTTACACTGT
>NW_027114516.1:3953-4338 GCF_000696795.3 Halyomorpha halys | reverse complement strand
ATTTTTATTCGAATAAAAATACGACTAAACAATTCGAATACTTTTGTATTCGAATATTTGAAATATTATTTCAATTCATTAAAAAAATTAGTCGAATGAAAAATTAGTCGAATACAAAATTATTCGAATACAAAATTAGTCAAATACAATATTATTCGAATAACAAATAGATTTTTTTTTTAATTCGCTTATTAATGTTTTACCTCCAATTTTGTGGCTGTTCCTCAAAAAGAAAGCTCGAGCTTCCAACTCTGGTTAAAATAGGGAAGTTAAAATATAAACACTATATAAGTGATACCAAAAAAGTTATATACACTATAAACGATACCAAATAACTTATATACACTATAAGCGATACAAAAAACAAAATCAATAAATAAGAATT
>NW_027114516.1:3378-3903 GCF_000696795.3 Halyomorpha halys | reverse complement strand
TTATATACACTATAAGCGATACAAAAAACAAAATCAATAAATAAGAATTAAAATACATTGTCAAATTTAAAATATTTTTTTATTCTAAATCATACACTTTTCTCTAACAACTTAGTGAAGTATACCATTTGTATATATATATTTTTTTGAACTAGTAAAGTCGAACGATCTGACAGAATTGTACTTTCTTATACTTTACGCACACAGCCAATGTAAAAATTACTTATACTTGATTTTTTTTTTCTATTCAACGATGGCAAAATCTCAAAAGTAATGTAAAAGACTAATTTGATTTATTTATTTTATATTTTATGATATTTTCAAATAGAAAGTGAACACCTCATCGCTTGTCGAACTGAAATTGTATAATAATTAATCAAAACAATTTTGATGACAACAAAAACTCCCTTGAATGTAATTTAGTTACAGAAAGAGGAAATCAAATGTGAGGAGACAATTAGAGTTATAAAAAAAATCATAATAAATTTACACTCTGGTTAAAATGTACCATTTCATTTCATTGTT
>NW_027114516.1:0-600 GCF_000696795.3 Halyomorpha halys | reverse complement strand
GTTCTAATGTACAACAGAGAATCAACTATACTTCTGAGTACTTTTTGTTTTGGAAGGTTTTAATTATTTGGTTCTTACTTCTCTTGGTACAATCCCAGGGTTGAAGTCCGCACGAATTTTAATTTGTACAACAGAAGTTTGTTATAAACTGATAACTGTGAATGATTGTCCAACAACCAGGGCATTTTACTTACTTTAATGTAGAGTTTCTTTCAATTCCTTTTAAAATTTTCTTTCCAGTTAGGCCTTGTGTTCAGTGTCATTCTCAAATAATTCACCGTATTTGATTAAGAAACCTCTTCGTTAATATAAACCTTTTCTCAGTCCATTTTTCTATTCGTCAAGTTTATATGAACAGAGTTGCCTTCATTTAGTTTGATTCTTCAGGGTTTTATCCAGTATTGTGTATATAACAATATAATTATAATAATGTGATTTCATTACATAAAAACATATATTTATTAATTTTTATTTTTTTATTCAATTAAAAATGTTGAGTTTCTCTCAATTCCTTTTAAAATTTTCTTTCCAGTTAAGCCTTGTGTTCATTTTCATTCTCAAATACTTCACCGTATTTGAGTAAGAAACTTCTTCGTTAAT
>NW_027114515.1:92941-102412 GCF_000696795.3 Halyomorpha halys | reverse complement strand
CCTCTGCATCTGTGCGGAGAAGTCTTCGGACGTCCCTGGCACCAGAAAAATGTATTATAAAAATGTATAACCCTAAAATACAGAAAAATGTATGCGTTCAAGATAAAAAAAAAAAGAAATGTTTCACTGGTTTTTGGTACTTACTATCATGTCCCGAAGTGAAAAATGATACGGCTGATCTAAAAAACCTCAAGAACATAACTAAAGATTTGGATATCCTGAGTTCACAATCGTGATTATTAGACGGAAGTTTTTACTGTGAATTCAACTATCTCCAGTGAATTATCTTATTCTCAAAACTCCATGTTAAGTTGTTCATTGACAATTTATGTATTGAACTAAATGACAATTTCTAAAACATTTTTGGAATAGGTTTTTATAATATATAAATAGGGTACAGGACAAAAATATGTGATAGTGCAGTTTCATATCAAATTTTAACATATCCAGGACAAAATATAAATTATTTAAACAAATAAAATTATAGAAAAGATATTGTGATACTGGCGATGGGATAAAGACCCTGAAGATCAAACAAATATAAAGAAAATTAAGAAAAAAATAAATTTTACAAAAATTAATATATTAAAAACTCTCTTCCATTAATGTATAAAATTGGTTAACAAAGAGGGCTTATTTTGATAGGAAACTCTTAGGGTGATTATTACTTAGATATGCCCACCATCAGCACTAAACACACTCCTGTATTGGTAATTGAAATGCATAAAACAATTGGTTTTCTTTAAAGTTTAGGCAATAAAAGAAGTGTAAAAAATAATAGTATACCAGCTACAAGTCTTAATTCCCAGTGACCAATATAATAAATTGTGTCAACAAAATTAATTCTAACGAAACGGTGTCAAGTAAACTAATTATTTTCATTCTTTTTCTCGAAGATATATGATTTATATGAGCATTTTAATGTCTTTATTTAGAAAGCTATTAACCAGTTTAATTAAAATCTTTAGAGCATCTGTGGTGCTCCATTCCAGTGTAAGGTTTGTTCTCCCTGCTTTTGCTCGCGCAGTGACCGATTTGGTACACACGTAGTGCTGAAATTCTTTTAAAATTATGATGCAACAAAATCAGCCCAGCTGTTCAAAAAGATGGTTGTGGCACGGACAGACATCCCATTGTCAAAAATGCATTGTTTTTTTATTCAGGGAGCTCTATATGTCGAAATTTATTGTTTGAACCAATATTTTCTTTACATAGTTGGTAAGAAAAGTAACACATTTGACTACAATTAAGAACAGTCAGAATTTAATGCGTTATTAAGTGACTAACAGGCCCGGCAATACTTTGCTATTTCTTGATTTGAGGATAAATATAGGTTGAATGGACACAATTGAAATTTTGATATCAATTGTTGTATTTATTTAGAATTAAATATTTACTTGTGTATTATTTTCACGATTTGACAATATAAATTACTTTTTGAATATACAATGTTTTTTCAAAACCCAAATGCCCTATATACAAACAATGTCGACGGCTCAAAATTAAAAATAATATCTCTTTCTTATACACCAAACTTGGGAGAGGTTTAGGGCGCTATAAACTTCACCATTTATTTAATTAAGTTAGACTTGTAGATATAAAATAAATTGGTTGAAAAGTTTTTTCTTTATTTTGAAACTAATATTTCGCCCATATATGGGCAGACATTCAGCTTTCCAACGGTTATATTAACATAAATAAATATATAGATAGAAGTTATATAGATAAAATAAATAATAAAAATAATTTACTTCAGAAACCATCACAGGACTCAAAAAGGGGTAAATAAAAAATAAAGGTCACTAAAGACCAATGTTTTAGTGGTATTAAAAACATAACCTCAAATCTAATTACAAGTGACTGTACAACCTCTAACGTTTTTGTGAATGAAGTTATTTTAATGTCGGAAACATAACCGTTTTATAACTAAACCCTTTATCATTTAAAAGGTATTTCTAATTGAAATCAACTTCTGTTCAACAGTAATCCTGTTTCTCTTCAAATTAGATAACGGTAGTTACATCTAATGGGTGTACACTATAAAATATTATTCCATTATACTCAATGCCTAGGAGCCGCTATATCGTCATAACTCATTGACCGTTTAGTTTAAAGTGCGGTTATAATTGTTTCCCGAGATAGGATACCATAAGAGGTCAATTCCAATATTACTTTCATTTCATATATATATTTGTTTTTTTAGCCCATCAAATAATAACATATGGTAGATATGAGTATTTTTAAAATTCAAATTAGTAGTTAAAAATGTCATTACTAACTTTGAATAATATTAAAAGTAACTGCCACAAATAATAACAATTATTTTATGAAAATTTGAATATTTTTTCGTTACACTAAAAATTGTTATGAATACAGTGAGATTCGACATAGAGGAGCTCGCGCCTTCTATCGAAAAACTTTAGAATTTTCAAAACTATTATCCTTCTCACTGTTCTTTATGGGTGCGAGACGTGGCCTCTTACATTAAAAGATGAACAGCGCCTTACTGATTTTCGACAATGAAGTATTACGTAAAATATTCGGACTGAAAAAGGAAGAATTAACGGGAGAAGTTAGAAGTCTACATAACGCTGAATTGTACCAGAGAACTGCACCCAGTAAATATAATTCAGGTTATAGCATTTCGGCGTATAAGATGGGCGTGTAAGGTTGTAGGGCTTAGTAACGAGCGGATCCCTAAAATGTTAATAAACACTGAACCGATTGGTAAACGGCCGAGGAGTAGACCGAACGTAGATGGGAGGATTGCATTAAAACTGACTTAGTAGAATTGGGTTTGGATAGGCATCACTGGAATGATAAATGTAGAGAGCAATTGGTGGTATCGGTATCGAACCATCGGGTTCATTGGGCCTTTATTATTATTATTCATTTTGTGTGAATGTAAATATTTATTTATTTGCGCGAACTGTACAATTTTAAATCCAATGGAGTTTATTTTGCTACCATCCATGTTATAATATTAAAATCATTTTAAAAATATATATGCATGTTGTCACACAATATTTGTTTACTCCTCTGCACAATTTTTGAAATTTTTATTTCAAATTTTGCTTAGTTAAATAATAGCATTCTTTTGAGGGTATTTTTAATTTTCTAACCTTTCTGCAGTGCACCTAAATTTGGAATTTGAAAAAGATGAAATTTTTTTTTCTTTTATCAATTCTGAAGTGATTTCGAATTTTATGACGAATTTATGTCGGCAATTTTTTGATCCCACACATCTTCAACTTTCCAGCATCTATTTTCACCTACAGATAATACAACTTTAAGAGTGTATAAAAAAAGGTTGATATTTTTAGCTACAGCAACACACCTAGATAACTTCATTTGAACTATACTATTGTTTATTCATAAAATAAATAAGAATGGGTTAGTTGCCAAAAACTTAATTTCGTTGACGGCGTTTTGAGGTTCCAATTACTTCCACGACTTACACTTACGTTCTAATTACGAAACGAAAAATAAAAGTAAAAGTAAAGTAAATGAAAGTAACAATAAATTCATATTTTATTTTAATTTAATATGGCTTTTTAGTTAATGTGTCTTTTTAGAAACGTTTTGTAAATTATAGGCATAATCCATATTTCCATATTATGTGACCGTGCATATAGGTGACACTCCTGTCAAGTCCATTAGCAATTTTTTTCTATGGCAAATTCGTATTTTTTTAAAATTTAGTTTCCACATATTAAGAAAAAAAGATAAAACAAAATTTGAACTTTGGGTCCTTATAGATATTAAAGCATAAGATCTCCAAAAACAAGATTTCAGATTTTTTATGTTTTGCAAGCAAATGGTGCAGAAAATCGAACTAACATAAAGAACAAAATCATTTTATGAACCAATTTCTCTTAAGAATCCGTCATCATAATTTGAGTTTCCCCAATCGTTCAAGGAGACTAATATGGCTGTCATGACAATGTTGCCTAAAAATCATTACTTATGATAACGGATTTTTAGTTAAATTCTGAAAAGATTTTGCTTTTTAGGTTTTATATATTTTTAGTGTCGTACATTTTCGAAGAGACGATTTTCTTGCAAGGGAAGCGAAAAATTGAAAAAAAAAAACACGTAAAAAATCGATTATGGTTTTTTTATGGGTTTTCACTCCTCCAGGAAGCGTTAGATAAGTAAATATTCCATATGGATTCGTTTTAAAGTTTTATTTATTATCAGAATACGAAAAAAAAAAAAAAAAAAAAATACTCCGTCCTATTGGAAAATTCAAAGTTGTACTGAAGAAGGTTAAAAAATTGGCACTTTTTTAAGGGAGATTCTTATTTTCTCTTTATTTTGTACGAAATTTTTTTCACTGGGATTTTTTAAAAAAAGGAAGACTCTTTATGAAGCTGTATCATAACTCTGTTTATGCTTGTAATATTTCGAAAATTAGAGACACATGTTTTCTACCTGTAATATTCATGTTTTGTCTCCAAAGCCATCCTAAATGTAGCTGATTCATATTAAAAAGACTTTAAGTACGGTAATTATGTTGAAATGAATTTATTTTATAAATAAATTTAAGTATGCTATCTTATAATCCCTAGAAAATTTTTCTTTCTAATTCAATTTAAAGAAATTCTTCAAATTTCTAATCACCATAAGAGACTTGTAATTCCAAAATAAATTGGTCCCTTGATTTCATTCACAGTTTTTAAAAAAACTGTTTTCTGGTAAGACCTGCATAACAATAGTACTCGTTTTATACAATAATAATAAAGAATATATCAGTAATATTTCTAATTAATACAGGTAAACATTGTTATTATTTAGAATATTATTAGCGGAATTTTTATGAAACAATTACTATAAGCTTGATTGCTGGATTAGATCTAATCTCTTTATCAAATAATTGCCAGACATCTTTAACACGAAATTCTCAATATAAACTTCTTAACTGTTGGATGCGAATGTTTTGTGTACAGTGATTCATCTGCAACAGATAAATGTTAAAATTATTTCCGCTTATATTCTTCCCTCCACTTACTTCCAGGATTTGATTGTAATCGATGATCTCACTGAAATGCAGACTATAAGTTAGAATGAAAGGTCATAATTCATGCTTGTTTCTTCAATTATGTTTTAAAATAAGTTTGTTTTTTTTCGACCAATTAAGATAATTTATTTTTATATTAATAATATTTATGCAGCAAAAGGTTAGACAAAAAAAAAACTATAATTCCATATTTAAAAAATTCTTCAATAACACAAAAAAAAGATAAAATTAATGCCAGTTTTCCCTATTTAAAATAATTTATATTACTACAGGTATATAATAGATGAAAATAAATATATATATTTAAGGTAATTCTATGCCAGAGATGTGGATGTGAGAGCAACATTTTCGATAAAATCGATCTGCCATTTTATAAAATTGATGTTCCACATTTTTTCGATTTTCGCCAAAACAACTGACGATCATCATTAAATTCAGCATGCCAATGCACAATTGGGTAGTTTTAATATCAGCTAGGTCTTGTCTTAATTGAAATAATTTAATTTCGAATTTTCAGAAAGTCTTCCTCTAAAATACCCTTGATTTTGTTTATTCGAAAAAAATAAACAGTTCTCTTTGTTAGCAATGGTAAAATTGAAAAATACACAATTTATAGAATTATATGCAGAGCAAAATGATTAAAAAAAAAAAGAATAGAAACATCCTACTTGAACGGTAAAACCGAGAACTCTCAATCCTTCCCGATTACATTATGATTTCGTTTTCTTTTGCTAAATCGTATTCATGGCAGGAACAAAATTTATATTCATCTGAAAACATAAAATTTTTGTCTACAGAACTTGTTTCCAAAAATCACAAAAATAGTGATAGCTTAAACATGAGCCCATCAATATACAAAAAACTTAGGGGCGTATATAAAATGCTAAGTGAAAGTATGATGCGCACGCTGGATTAGATTTATTTTTAAAGAGAGAAATAACAGTCATTAGATTGCTTCAGGTTGGATTAACCTCTATCCTTTATTGTACTAATTATTTGGGTTTCTTATGTAAACGTTTATTTAATGTTAAAATAAATAATTGTGGTTTAATATTGTACGGAAAAGTAGCATATATCATCTTTATAGGTACCTCAAAGATGTTTTCATGATTCATTATATATATTCTATCACGTTATGTTTCATTATTACCTTCACTTTATAAATGATTTCATTGAAGCTAATACAAATGGTTGTAGTTGGCTAAGATGGCAGAGTAGCTTCCTTAAATTTTCTTTAAAAAAAGAAATCTTTTGTTCATTGAAGTTAATTCTTCAAAAAATCAAAGTAAGCCATTCCTCATTTAATTCAGTTATAAGTGATTAAAACTTTTACAGGGAATATTTTTTTTAACAAATATAATTATCATCTATTATAACAGTTAATTGTTTTGAGTCACGTTAGCTCTATTTTTCCTAATCCGTTCCTCTTCCCTATGCAGTTCTTTCCTTCATTTGTTGCTTCAAAACCCTTCCAACCTTCAAATCTCTTAATCACTTCCTGTCTACCCGACTTCCTAGGAATAATAATTAAATGTTTCAAATGTTTATATATAATAATAATGTCAATGTTTTGAGAATTTATTTAGAACCTCTACATATGAATACATTTATATATAATTAATATTACTTTATTTTTCGCTTCTTTTTATTTTATTAATATTAGAAGATATATTATGATGTATGATTTGCAAAAAGATTTATTTTTGGTCACCTGTTTTTATTTTTTATATATATCTCTTTTACTTATGTTTCTTTCTTCAATTTAAAAATTGTAAACATGTTTATAAACAATAATTGATCCTTGTTAATAATCTTTAGTCTATTTAAACAAATGTTTATATTATTTGTTAGAAGTTGTAATTTTTTATATGACAGATGGTTTTTTTATTTTTTGGTTTCCTTTTTATCTATTTATTTTATTTTTCATTTAATGATAACATTATATTAATATACACATTGAAATGTGTATAATATTTATTTAAAAGTTTTAGTTATATAAACATTATTTCCTTTTTTTTCTATTGATCAATATTCAATTCATTATTTTTTAAATTATTTTTATGATCTTTTATAATTCAATTTTTTTATTTTTTATATTTATTCACAGACAATAAAACTCCTTTCGAATGACATTTATATTATTTTGAAGGGATATGTTTCAGAATAAATAAAGAATATAGTTACTATAAGTTGAGATAACATGTATGAATTTGGATAAATAATAGTTTTAATTCTAATAATTTAATAATAACAATAAATTAAATATTATAAGTTACGGTCAATATATCTATCCGTTTATTTTTTTTTTCGTACTGTTAATTAAGAGTAATAACATTATTAGTTCCTACATACATAATACAATAAATGTAGACTTTTATATTATTGTATATTATGTTTACTTTAGTGCGTATTCTTCCTTAAAGTATCTGTTTATCCGTAATATCCGTTTAATAGTCTTGTAATATCAATTTAAACAATTTATCTTACTAGATATGTTGAGAGGAGAATTTACACTCATATTTTGTTTTGTTTTTCAAATAATGACCACTCTTAACCAAAGAGTGACCACCCAGCCAAAAATTTACCATGCTGTTACATTGTAAGAGAATTTATTAAAGCTAGAAAAATAAATAAGATAAGTTTCACGATTGTTATAAATGGAGATGGCAGAGAAATTTATATTCCATTTCCATTTCCGATTACTGCTTCGTCCACCTTAATGCCAACTTAGTTCCAGACGTCTTTACCTTCCTTGGGCCTTTACCTTCGAAGGTTTTCTACCTTCGAACTCAGAAGCCCCTCAAATCCTACTGACAATGTCTGTCCATGCTTGACAAATGCCCATCCTCTAGGTTTCTGACCTCTGATCTACTTAAAGTGAAGCCCTTGTCTAGACTACCTGTTCAGCAGGAAGTAGCCCTTGCGACCTATGCCCTTGGATGTCACAAAGATATGTTGAAGTAGTATAGAAAAATGGAAAATTCTAAATACAAATAATTTTTATCAACAAATTTAATATTTATCCACAAAACATGCTCGAATTCTTGCTATGGACAGAATAACGTGATATTTATAATGGTGGGAACCGTTTTGAAGAAGTGCTTTCTGTAACACTGTGTACCTGAAAATTGACAATTAAAAAATCAGGCAGTTCTGACTTATGAAATCGTGGCGTAGTTAGACATTTAAGGGCAAAGGGCGTTTCATAAATTTGTTACAAAAAAGTTCCTGAAGAAAATATTTTAAATTTTGGACGATGCAGTCAAAATAACTATTAGCACAGTTTTAACACCAAATTAAAAACTGCATTATGGAAAATATCAGAAGCACGATATTATAACCAATACAATTATGGAAATTATGAGGAGACTGAAGAAAACAGAAATCAAGCAGTTGTTAATGTATTAATAATTATTTCCACTACACATTGACCAAAATTTAAAATATTGTCTTCAGGAGCTGTTTTGTGACAAATTTATTAAACACGTCTTGCCCTTAAATGTCTAGTCACACAGCTGAATTTGTAACTCAGTTATAACAGCCTTATTTTTTACTTGTCACTTTACAGTTACAAATATTAGGGTTAATGCGTTACAGATAGCACTTCTTCACAACGGTTTTAAGCCAGTACTCGAATGCTATTACTTGAATATAACACGATTTACAATTTATCTGTAATTGTATCACGGTACATAGTTCCTTGATAAAAAAAAAGAACGATTATTGTCAGGAATACAAGAAGAAGCAAGGTTAGAAAGTAGAGGATTTTGATGGTTCTTCTTCTGGAGGTCCAAGGCCTCTTGGACTATGGAAATACATCGCGCGTTCCTTGACGAGGTTTTCATAGGGTGGGTCCGTCGCTCCCACGCCTATTTTTGTGAATGCCACCCATTGGCTAACTGGCCTCACAATGCCCAGGGGGAGGCTGTGAGTGAGTATTGTGTAATAATGCTTGAGAAAATCCCGGGTAGGCCCGGGCTCAAAGTCACAACCTCTGGATTTGTAGACAGGTGCGTTACCACGCTGCCACCGTCGACCCTGAGGGTTTTGATGGTTAAGGAGTTTATAATGGAAGGATTGAGATCCGGTTCGGGCTAGATCAGTTACATATGGAACATTAAGGTCTTCATGGATTATTTTATTTGTGACAAAGTGAGGAGCATTGACAGTTTTATGAAGTGTTTAGGATTGAAAGGATTGGATACGAGAGGAATTCCAAGGTTTAGTGGAGCCCCAAAACTCAACTCATATGTCCAAATAGGCCTTTTAATTGTCATGTAAATCAGTCTTTTGTAATGAATAGTTCAATAATCAAAACAGAAATTACAAGGTGTTGAATATTTTTTCTTATTATTACATTTTAAATTACATGAAAATTACATTTTCTTAATTAATAAAATAAGAGAGAAGCAATTAAATTAAGAAAGAAAAAAAATGAACATGATTACTAA
>NW_027114515.1:80679-92346 GCF_000696795.3 Halyomorpha halys | reverse complement strand
CATTTTAAATTACATGAAAATTACATTTTCTTAATTAATAAAATAAGAGAGAAGCAATTAAATTAAGAAAGAAAAAAAATGAACATGATTACTAAACGCAAAATATCAAAATGTTCTACCCTTCAAGGAGGAATTGTAGGTCATATTCAAGGATTAATTCCTTTATCTTATTGCTGTAGTGATTATATATGTAATGAAGTGAAGATAGTTGACCGTAGATTAATAAGGAGAGAAGTTGGTCTCTTAAACTCAGTTTAGCCAGAATCTCTGCCGCAAGCTGATGAAGACCTGAAACTAATGTCGAAACGTCGACACGAATAAATAATGTTTCATTTATTTGTGTTTTTTTGCTGACCGCACCCCTCTTCCCCCAACCATTTTCTCCTCTTTTTATATAGTTGATTCTCTCTCACCGGCCAGCTATCTCCTAGTAGAAGAATATTTTTTATGGGCTAGGATGTTTTATCGAAACATGTATGTTAAGAAAAAAAAAATTAGTGAGATGAATGCAACAAATAACTTTCACCTAGGGGCGCTTAGTTAGACCCCAGTCTTACCAATTTGAGATTGCTGGCCGTGCTGTTTCGAATCCGACATGGGGCGTTGACATTTTTCATAAAGTGACGTTCCCACAAAATGAATAACTTGATCCCCAACCATGGTGAGGCAGTAGGGGTATTCATGATCTTTAGTTTAACGTGTTAAATGGAGAAATAATCCCTTCTTTTACCATGTTAAAATGATACAACATATAACATGGTCGAGAGTCAGTTAAATGGAGAATGATGTCACGCAACAGACCAGCTGAGCTGGTCACCATTTTTGTTGTTGTGTTAGGTTACTTGCTCGTAGTTTCTGTTTTAATTGTGTTCCTATTGTTTTGGATGTTTTATAACTAATAAAGCAATGGAAGACAATAATAATAATGTAATGGCAGTTGATAATTAGCTCAACTTGATTTCTTCCTCACCAGTTAGAAGATCAACAAGGCATTCATTGGACAAACTTTCACACAACTTCGACTTTCCACTCATTTTAGGCATGCTGTAATAAATTACTTTAATCAAAACTTATAAGTAAGCAATAACAAGAAGTTTTGGAAAGAAAGGTTATAAAACGAGTTGCTCAGAAAATCCACTAGGAGCTCTTATGCATTTAATATGACTTTAAATAGAACTGCTCACAATCCTATATTTATAAAATTTAACAAGGTAAAACATTTTACATTTAACACAACATGAATACCCCTAGAATAGGACTCCAGTGGGAGTCTTGGAAAAAAAAAAACTTTCACTTACCACCCTACAGACGGCCCCAAGTTTTGTGTAAATTGGTGGGTTGAAGTTGTTTATGATTTTCAAAAAATCTACAATCTTCCGTTTTTCTTTGGGAATAATGAAAATAGGTTTTGTTCTTGGCACGAATATTTAACTGAAGATAGGGGCTTTAATGCAATTAATAAAGGTCGTGTAATCTCTGCGTTTCTCGTTCGAAGTCTGCATTTTTCCTATAGTTATTCATAAAATTCTTAAATATTTTTTATTTATTCATTGTTATATATCGCTAACAATGGGAAATGTTTATTTATTTTTAAATAGATAAAATTATAGGTACTTCAGGAGGAATATTTTTTTGATAAATCCACAGTTAAGCCTAACTATTTTAATGAGGACAGAACCTATCTGATACTAAAGAACATTCCATTGTACTTTCGCATACTAATTTTGTTGAAAATCGTTGAAGCAGTTTTGGAGGGAATCGCAAAAATTAATTCTATTAAATAGCACTTCTGGACAGTCGATTTTATCAAATATGTTTCTGTCATACGCCAGTCTTGTACGCGTATTAAAATATATAGGTTCACTTTCGCACTACTTTTCGTTTTTGATCTAGGTCTAGAATGGATTTGTTAGAATGGATTAGGACTCACTGGGCCTTAAAATGTGTATTTTCTTAAAAGACTGTAATTTGAAATTTTATAAATTCCATTTGTGAGTAAGTGAAAATCATACGTTTGCTCATGGCTTGGTGAACGTAGTTGATGGAATTTGATGAAATTAATAGCAAATCGTTTTCATACTAGTCCCTAACTTCCCCAAAGTATTCAAAAATATCTGGACGGAGTTGACGAAAGTGGTACGGTACAACAAAATTACACATACAATTTCCAACAAATTCATTAAAATTGGATCAGAAATTTGATTATGAGTGATAAATTTCGATTCAAAGAACATTTTTCATTTCCTACTTGATTACAAAGCTTCCGTAGTGAAGAAACAACATTTTTTCGTTGTGTTAAAAAGATTCGGTTTACTGACAATTAATCTTATCACTCAACATTACTGTATTAAAAACAACAGGATTAGAACAAACTTATAAGTGTTGAGTTATAAGGACAGTGATAAGTCATATTAATGATAAGTAGAATTTTTGATTTTCACCTATAATTATAGAAAAAAAAATACTCATCATATTCACTATATCCCAATTCTAAAAAACAAATTCAAATATTCTAATATTTTTTTATCCCCCATTTAAGATAAACATATATTTAAAATATATTCCTAAGATTCAGAAGCCTGGCTATATCTCTCTAAACTAAACTGCTATTTGATAGGACTGGGAGCTTTGGCAGAAAGGCATTGCCATTGGATGGCTTCCAACTTATATCCATAGTTACAGACCCAGGATTTTTATTGTTACGTTAAAATATTACACAATTCCTACGTGATATATTGCACATACATAATAAAGGTTCTGCTGTAAAGTTATAAAATATTAAAAATCATTTTTCAATAGTCATTCCGAACAAATCGAATGTCTATAGGAAATTATAGCTTTTACTCACGTTTGTTAATATTTCTTGTCTTCAATAGCCATATACAAAAAAATTATATAAAATTTTTAAAAATGGTGGGAAACATTCATTTCGTAACGTTCATTTTTTTTTCAAGATGTTTGTAAAATGTATAAAATTTGGAACAATTTTTATTATATAATTTTGTCCTATTTCATTACACCATATATATATATTGACAAATCATTACAAAATATATAAAAAGTGCTTGAAAAAAAAAACCTATATGATTTATATACACATACATATACATACAAGAAAAATTTTGTTTTCGGACGCCGAACATACAGTTTTACATTATTGTCTTTTAAATCCCTCTACTGATCATTCAAACCCTATCAGAAAAAAATCAAGTTCTAATATAAGTATTAAATTATATGAGGCGTTGCATTTCAAGACCTGCTATTCCATTTTTAAATACTTTTTATTTATTTAATAAACAGTTTTAGTTCTTGATTGTCATTTAATGTATATCCCTTTAAGCAATGCTTTACCACAATTTTTATAATTTGAAGATTTGAATTAAAATTCTGTCTCTGGATTTTCGAATTATTGGGAGCAACGGCAACATCCTATTTCTCGAAAC
This sequence comes from Halyomorpha halys, assembly GCF_000696795.3. Classification (NCBI taxonomy): domain Eukaryota; kingdom Metazoa; phylum Arthropoda; class Insecta; order Hemiptera; family Pentatomidae; genus Halyomorpha; species Halyomorpha halys. Next base: position 88,903 of record NW_027114515.1, on the reverse strand, counting down.
AATGTCCCCTGTCCTATATTTCTAGGGATAAAATAAAATAATTTATTATCTTAACCTTGCCCACTTAGGCAATTTTAAAATAATATGTGATTCTTTTTCAAAGAAAACACTGCTTTCATCCAACCGGTTTTCAGCCTTTTAAAGCACGCTGGTATCAGCCGAGGTTACTTCCCTCACTCGTTCCAAACTATCCAGATAGTCCGGTCGTGAAGTCAGCGGGAGTGCGGTGCCCTTAAAACGTGACCGCATCCTATCTAAGGCAATCACCTTCCAGCATCCACTTTTATCTTACGCCCCTAGAGAGCGTGTGTTACTCGACTTAGTCAACAACAAGAACAAAAAGCGTGCCTGGAGGGAAAAAAAAGGAGGCTGGGTGTAGTGTATACCTGCTGTAGCCCTTACCCTCCCCTCCCTACGAATTCCAGCACCCTGTGGACTCCAGTGCCCTATTGCTTGTCTGTACTCGTCAGTGCCTCTTAGTTCTCAGCAACGATATCTGCTATCTCCCGACGAGATATCGTGTCAGTTCCTCAGCTTATGTTTGTCGAGTGGATAGTAGTGAGCGGACCCACTGAGTAGTTTCAATTGGTCGGCATTAAGGAGTCTGTGGAGTACAATTGTGAGTGTGTGAGTTAGTGTTGTGTCTCTAGTCCAAGTCCGCTCGTGTCAGAGAAATGCCTAGCGACATCCTGTACCCTGCCCTCGATGAAGAATCTGGGTAAGATGAAGAGTCATTTCTAAGATTTATATTATATTTTATTAGCACTTATTTTCAACAAAATATAATTGTACGAGTAGTGAAAATTTTCATAGTATATGTTACTAATTTTATAGTTAATTTATTAATAATTAATTGATCTAAAAGTTTAGTTTAAATCTTGAAAGTAATGTTAGAATCATCAAACTATTCAAACACAATGACATCTTATATATAAAAACCTTTGTTTTGAGCGAGGTATAGTTGGATTTTGAAGTAGCTTCTTTGTGACAGTCACAATGTGCTGAAGCTTTGTTTAACTGAAACGTGTAAGCACGTTCAAATGTCTCAAACAAAAATGAACATTAAAAAAATTTTTTTTTTGTTTACATTATATTTAATGCTGACCCCGCTATTTGCAATAATCTTTGTCTGATTTAATACCCTTTTTTTCTATAAAAAACCGTTAAACAATTTTTAATTGAATCCTTTATGGCATATTAAAATACTTACTTCTTCATTATAAAAACTTAAAATATTCTAAATTATAAACAAATGGTTCGAGCACCGTTACTTACAGAATCAGATTCACATAAAATAATCATTAGGGCGTATTAAAATTTAAAACTGAAAAAATACCTTTGTTCACCTTTTTTTAAATTTTGATAAATAATAAAGTATACTCATGCCAATAAATTTGATTTCAAGAATATTCATGTTATAACAACGTGGTCTTATGACAAAGGGACAAAGGGTTCATGACTGTCATGAAACCGGGGAACACCCCTAGACGCCTACGCCCATATTTAATTGGGCCTGATTTGGAGAGAGGACTTCCTCAGATTAACTTTTTTTTTACGCATAACACAAAATTTAAAAAAATATATAACTTTTATTGTATATATAAATTTGTAAAAAACATTTGAGGATACATATGCAAGGAGAGTTAATCGACTGCTTATAGAATATTCTTAAATATTCATTCTGTTTAGGCTGATTTGTGAAGAAAAATTATCATGATTTATAATATGACGTTTATCGTTTTATATCGATACAAAAAATAAAAAAAAAAAATGTGATTGCTTTCAAAACCTGAGTACTATTCATTGTATAAAATTTGATTAGAGGTTTTCTTTCTCAAGAGCACCGAACCCTGAATATATATTGCTTGAATACTAGACAAATAAATGAATAAATTAAGAGTTTTGTATAAGATAAAAAGGTTTTCCGTGTAGAGTTATAAAATAGCCATCTTAACTGGGAAGACCTAGGGGTCACGCCTGTTGATGTCATGTCTAACTGTAGATAGTTCCAAGCAGAAGATTCGTCTTTTATTAATAGTTCATATATTTACTTAGTCTATAGTTAATTATATGTATATTAAGCTTTCTGTGAGAGGGTGTGTAAATTAGTATTTTATCATTAAAATTTCTGTTTTTGTAGGAGTATAATATAAACGTTTTAAATTATCGTAAGATGGTTTCTTGGTGGTTAAGGATTGTACAAAATTGACAGGAAAACTATTCATTAACGTAACGTTGTAAAGTTATAGAATAATGCAAAAACAATGCTTTAATTTTAAATGCTAAAAAATACTTTAATTTCGCAAATATGATATCTTTTAAACAAATACCGTTCAGGTTTTGACAGCGGTGTTTCTATAAAAATATTTAAAGATAAATGTTTTCCTTTTAAAATTAAAAGTGGTTAAAACTTCCTTACGTTTTTTGTTTACGAAAGGAAAAATATTTCTTAGTACTTGTTGAAAACGATTGTTTCTAATTTTATAATACTTATAAGATGATTCAATACCTCTCATAATCAAAACAAATTCCGACAAACAGATTAGATAAACTATCCGTCATTACATTCTTTGGCAATAAATTTGTTCTGTGTCACTTCTAACATGCATGAACAGTTCACCTGAGGCCAATTTCTTTGAAAGATTTCGATCAACGGTGGAAGTAGTGTGACCTGGAAACTCGGTTCGACCATAACTCTTGTTATTTTAGCCCATGAAACATTCCCAAACCTAGCAATAGATCTTTCATTTCCATATTATAATTTTCTAGGACCTTATCCTCAATAAATATTAGGCTGTTTATCAAGAAAATGTTAAATCGTAATTAGAAAGCTATTTTTACAAAATTAATAATTCAAATAAAATCATCATTTCTTTTAAAATTTTATAAATATCGTAATTATTATTTTTATTTTATTTTACTTGGCTGTTAGTTCAAATGCTATTCATCAACTATGTTTTACCTTTTTTTAAATTTTTTTTTTCTGCCTTCGACAATCATGCTTATAAAATCTCGCAAGTCGCAAAACCTTATGAATCCGAAAAAGTCTACAACACGATTCAATTAATTAAATATATATGAGATTTAAAATAAACTAATTAAAACAAAAAAAATAATACTAATATAATAATACCGTCTTAAGGGGGAAGTGGGTAGCTTATTGCTATGGCAGTGTGCTATTAGCATCAAGGACCCGGGTTCGAATCCGGCAGTGGCAGATAATTAATTTCTGTATCATTGTAGGGAGCTAGCCATGTGGGACGGGAGCCCTCCGGGGTCCACCCAGCCTCAGTAAATGCTTATCCTTAATTGGGTAAACATGTGGCGGACAAGGGTGATTCAGACCACATCACCTCCTTGCTTAACCGTTGGTCTAGAAACAGTTCTTCCTTACAAAGTACTGCATTCCTAGCCCTTCATGGGCTGTAGTGATAACAATTTAATTAGTTTTTGTTTAATAGCGTCATAAGTAATGTCATATATGACACCTCGTAGATCCGAAAAAAAATTAACAATACTATTTTTATTTTAAACTCCATACAAAATAATAATAATCAAAATATCAGTCTAAAGACGTCTTGTCTCGATCAATATTTATTATCGTTTTGTAGAATAATATTTTCTATCCACAAAAATTCTATCGAGATGTCTGTAGAATGAAGATTAATATTTTATTTTTTTATCAATGGGTTGGCGGACCATACCTAAAAATTGTCTTACCTCCAGTTTTTGTAAGTAAAATCCCTTTTTGAGACATCTCTACACGGCTAATAAATGAGTATGGGTAGGATGAAATGTAGGGTTATGTAATTTTATTGTCTTATCCAGTATCAGTAGGGATTAGCTAGATATCTCAGTAATTAATAACCCGATGATAAAAACGATACAGTTTTAACCAATATAAAACTATTTTGACCTTGATGTGAATTATATTTAAATGGATTTCAGGACTAGTCCACTTCATCTTATAAATAAGTTTTGAGTTTTTACAAAGTTCAAATAGTAATAAAATGAATGTAGTTTAACATAATTATTTCATTTAAATTAATAAAAAAATAATTGCAATCAACATGAATGTGATTACCATTAGCACTTTATTACTTAATTTACGTTAACAATTTTTAGTACAATTTCAGTTATCACAGTTACTCACCTGTATTGGAGGTATAATTTAAATCAGTTAATCATATAATATTACGAAAGACTTTAGAATAAATTTTTTAATAACATCTGGACATTTTTAACAAGAACTTTTTGTTTAATTAGTTCAGTTGATGAAGTCAAATATTATATGGGAATAATATTTAAGAAAGAAAAATGAACTAAAATAGTATTATGGCAACCTTTGAAATAAACCTTAAAAAAGATTCCAGGGAGCTTATAAATTTGTCCACCTTTTTTCGTAGGGAATTCTGATTATTACAAATTTCATAAGGTTTAATTAAACTGTAAAGAAAGGCGTAAAAACTTTCGGTTCATAAAAATGTTTTATATTTTCTAATTTATTTCATAAAAAAAAAAAAAAGTAACGTGTTCCGTATAAATTGAAATAAATGACAAATATCACTCCCATTTATAAGTAAAAATTCAAAATTAACTTTTGGCAGGGTCTTAATGGCCTAATTCTTGACGCGTTAGGAAGCCTGATTTTTAGAGGTTATCTGTAAATAGTTATTTTTATCAGTATATTTAATTTAGAATAAATCTTTCATTTTGGTTTAATATACTACATTTTTGCATGCATGTTAAATTTTAGTATATTATTTTCAGTATTGAACCTATATAATAGACCGAGGAAAACATGTCTGACATATTTACGGTTCAGAATAGATTCATATTATCATATTATGTTTATATTATAATTTATATAATAAATACTAAAGTAGTTGAGGCGTTCGGGCGTAAAACATGGTAACTGAAAATATAAAAACACGTGGAAATCGATTTTTAAGCTCGATTTAAAAAAAAAAAAATTAGATCAATTATTTTGAGTGTATTCAAAAATAAAAATTTTACTAGCTGCTACTCCCAACATTTTGTTTTTTGGAAGTATAAGAACAAACTGCTTGCAGATACCATGTTTTACAACATTTGAGGCAGGTCTTTATAAAACATGATATCTGACATTAAGTGTGATTTTAGTTTTTTATTACCGGGTAAGAAGAAAAGCGCCTTGAGGACTATGAAAGTTAGGTATTACGTAAAAAAATCGGACCAAAACAGGATGAGTAAACTGGGGAATTTAGAAGGCTGCACAACGCTAAATTTGTTAATTGCATCCGGTAAATATAATGCAGGTTGTAGAATTGTAGCGAATAACCTGGGTATTGATGGTTGTGGGACTTAGTAACGAATGGATCCGTAAAATGTTAATAAATACCACACTGATGGGTTAACGTCCGAGGGGTTGACCAAAACGTAGATGGGAGTATTAGGTTAAGACTGATTTTGGAGTGACGTCACAGGACAGATGTATGCAGAGAACAATCGAAGATATCGTCATCAAACTTTCGAGTTTGCTTAGTCTTTATTATTATCATTATCGTGTTAACACGATTATAAACGTGTTGTGCCGTGACAATAGCTTTACTGTCGCTAAATTCACTCTCAACTATCAGCAAGACAGAGCAGCAATGGTGACACATTATGTCATGACATAACCTAACGGACGTAAATCATGCCAAATGCAGCTATTTCATTTTAAAGTCAGTATTATATCTAAATCTAAAAAAGAAATAAACGAAGAGACTTTTCGTTCTATGTTACATTTCAATCTCGACGTTCTTTTACTCTCTCATAATTATCTTTGAAACGAAACATGAAGATCTAGCATAAATCTCTTTACAAGAGTTATCATAACCTATTTACAATTCCTTATCAATATTTTGTTATCTAAGGCTGAAAGACAATCGTCGAGGACCTCGTATCTTTCCTGCTAACTATAAACTTTTTTTTCATTTGAAAGATGTTTTAAAATGATCCAAGTGCGATAAAAAAATTAAAAAACTCAAATAGTATAAAAACTATTTATTAAGCGCCTTTCATACCACTTCTTATTTGTACTTATTTCAAGTATGATATAAAAATACACTATTTACATTTTACTATATCATACATTGACGGTAAAACAATAAATCTTAATTATTATTTTTAACGAGATACTATCGCCATTTTGTGTCTAGTTTCCGAACGAATTAGAGCTTTAATCGATATTGGAATGTTTATGTCATAGTGAGCCCAAAAATAAGGGGAGATAAAAAGGTGTGATGGGAAAGACTAATCAAGGTCCAGGTAGACTTACAAAAAGCAGTTCAGAGTTATTACTTCCATTGCAAAAAATTCCAATGTTACACAGAATTAAATACATTTAGTTCCCAATCCAAAGAAGCCTGCTGACCACAGGAAATTTAACTACTCCATTAGCCACCCCCAATCGCGATACGAAAACTACTTGATAATTAGGTTGAATAACAGTGCATTTTGAGCTACTTTAATGTACATTACCTTTCAGCTGATACACCCCTGGAACGATAATAAATAAAGTAGTAATACAAATAAATCGTCATAAAAAATGCATTGACGAACCCTCTCGTGACGCAAGGTTCCGTGGAGCCCTGGTTCGGAACCACTGATCTATATGGACGTAAATCCCGAGAACTCGAGGGTTATTGACATTTTGTGAAACCTTTAACCAAAATTTCAATGTATTGTTCGATTATCATTTCAAGGATACGTGTTGTAGATGTAAGCCATTAAAAATAATATAAGTGTACATTGTAATTCATAGATTTTCTCGTCTCATTTTAATTTTTTACAAAATTATAATAATACTAATTACTGAGTAAATTAGCTTCAAATGATTTTATCGATTTGGATATAATTTATATTAACTAGTTTTGACATAGGAAACTGTTACTCAACACCAACAACTTTATAGTACTTCTCAAAAAATGCTAGATGTCACATAACGTTTTAGCAGTTCTATGCAGAGCAGAAACATTAGTCGAATACCAAATTGTAGTTGTTGTTGTTGTCTGGGGCTTAAGGGCGCAAAACCCTGAGGTCATCAACGCCCAGCCCAACCAAATTGTAGTTAGCACATAAAATGAAATCATTACGAATTTTTAAAATCGATATTTCACTTAGGTATTTGTGAACAAGAAATTGGAAAAATCAGAAATGCGTGGAAATACATGGGGATTAAGCTGCAGGAGGAAGGCCTATGGAGGGGGGTTATGCTCCCACTCCCTCTTGGTACAAGAGCCGGGAAGAAAAAAAAGCAGTTGTCTGACCCAATTTTTGATTACTTTAATGAAAACTAGGTATAATTACTAGTCAAAACTGATGAGTCTGCCAAGTATAGGTAGGGGGAATAAAAAATGGTGGCTGTTTAAAAACCTTAAAAAAACATTATTTTTTCATTCGGAGCTCTACATTTTAAAACTACTAACAGCACTAGAAAATCTAAGAGATCGTTATTTAAAGAAGAGTAATTTGCTGAAATATTAGCCCTAAAAGAGCTATTTACGTTCAATAGTACTCGAGATATAGCTTTTTAAAAAGTAAAATTTCTTAAAAATCTACTGAAAGATTAGTAGTTAGTTAATTTATTTTGAAAAATCTATTTCTCAGGAACTATGTGACGTACAGATATCTATTAGCACTCAAATTAAAGCTAGTTTAATGGAATATAAAGAAGTTTATGACCTTTACCTTCGTAGGTTTGGTAGTTTTCATGTTATTTGCTAAAATAAATTGATTTATTGTTGTTTGGACAATAAGTTTGATTTATGAAAAACTTCATTTCAGAAACCATTGGACGTATAGATGTCTGCCAACGCTCAAATTAAAGCTAGTTAAATTTATTGCAAAATAGTTCATTATGTTTATCATTGTAGGAGTAGTATTTTTTATGATATTTGACAAAATAAACTCACAAAATATTAATTTCTAGTTGTTCGTATAAAGTGTTGGATTTTTGAAAAAATATATCTCTAGATCCATAAGACGCACATATGTCTGCTAACACATATGTCTTCCTAATGAAGGAAATTTAACTTACTATAAAGTAGTTTATGACACTTTTCTTCGTAGGGGTAGTAGGTTTTATGATATCCACATGTGAATATAAATTTAGCAAATGAAAATTTGTCCGAAAAACTATAAATCAATTTATTTTAGCAAATTTCATGTAAACTATTACACCTACGAAGATAAACACCAT
>NW_027114515.1:57980-80629 GCF_000696795.3 Halyomorpha halys | reverse complement strand
CAGACTCATCAATTTTGACTATTAATTATACATAGTTTTCATTAAAGTAATAAAAAATTGGAGTGAGATAACTGCCTTTTTTCTCCTCTTGGGCTCTTGTACTATCTGGTCTAGGTAGCAATTACGTATTTTACGGCTTCAATTGTTGTACCGTAATTTTTGCTTTACGATCTTCCTATGCCATCATAATGAATCTGTTTGGGCGGGCGTGTTTTATTTGCTTGTTGTTAAGTGGCTATAACCGGATTTTTTTTTAATTTACCGACACTAACTATGATATGTTTTTAAAAGACAAAATAATTACAAAACAATTAATGAACCAATTAGTGAGAATTCAATAGGGTTCTCGACGACAAATCCGTTTACTGATCGGAAATTCATGATTCCGTCTACAAATAAACTGAGAAGTAAATTTTCTCCCTAAGTACTGCATCTCTTAAAATAAAAATCACTAATATTCAGTACATTTAACTGAGTGGTTAGAAATTAAATAATATTTTATTCGGGTTCGTAATCGTGATCCAATTTTTTAACAGTAGAAAGAGGAAATTAAAGAACCACTAGGATGAGTTTTTGTTAGGTTAGTGGACGGCAAAGAAAGATTTAGTATAACTGAATTTTCCCTATGATGTAATGACTGTTTAAATTTTATTTTTAAGAAACGAATTGTTAATTATTAAAACGTGAAAAATATGTTACATTGTTTACAAAGGCGATCATTTTGTGCCTTCTTCCTGGGCTTCTAAGTAACTAGTAACACACCATGCCGGAGTACCTCCAGGAACGCAGATTGCCGCTGAACATGAGCTGTGATTAAAAAATACTATTCAAATTCAATAATTCCTATTTTTTTAAAAATAGACAATTTGGTTTATACTGAAAAAGGTTAGTCGGTTAATTATAAAATGTGCACTTTGATCTTTATTCCAGTTGATCTGTTAAACTATCTTTTATTATATTTTTGTTTTCTGATTTCTGATTTCACAAATGAATCCCTGAATATATATTTCAAATAAAGTTATCTCAGTAGAAATGTCACCATTCTGAAGACAGCTGGAGGTAAATCTCCAGACATATGGTAACCTCATGTCACCCCTCCGGCATTAGATGCTAAGTTGCATTGAACGCACAAATCTGTGATAATAGGGTAATAATAATATAATAATAATATAATACAACAATATAATAATAATTACCATATATGATAAGTACCATTATTAATGATAGATTATAACATTATTATAATAAATACTATATACGATAACTAAGGTCGAAAAGGTTAATCAAAATTACAAAATATTTTTGTTATTAATTCCTTTATTATTTTATTAAACCCTCATAAATTTCTACTTACGAATTTAAAACGAAACGATAAGACCTATTTTTCCTTGAAACTATCGATTGCCATTATCCAGGTGACATGAATAGTATCTTATACTAATAAATTATTCTTTCTTTCTTTTTTTTAACGGACTAGTATTATATTGAGAATGTTTAATTTTAAATTATTTTTTTCTTATTCATATCCTATCGACTCTCCAAAACTATGCAAGATTAAGATTTCTTTAGACCGGTTTGATGGATACTGTTTAATAAACAGAAATTGAATCAATACATAATACCAATATAATGACATCATAATTATTTAATGTATTAAAAAGAGGTTGAGAGTGCGGTGGCAGCGTGGTAAGGTGAGATGCTACTAACTCCAAGGACCCGGGTTCGAATCCCGCTGGGAATTCAGAAAAGTGTTTTCTGTTACACTGTAGCCGTGAGTCAACCCTGTGGGTTCTGGAGCCTTCCTGGTGTCCACCCAGCCTCATAAATTGGGTAAAAATCTGGCGGTCGAGCGTGGTTTTGACCAAATCACCTCCTTGCATAACCGTTGGTCTAGTAACAGTATTTCCTTACAAAGTATCTTTCTTTGCCGTCCACTAACCGAACAAAAACTCATCCTAGTGGTTCTTTAATTTCCTCTTTCTACTGTTAAAAAATTGGATCACGATTACGAACCCGAATAAAATATTATTTAATTTCCAACCACTCAGTTAAATGTACTGAATATTAGTGATTTTTATTTTAAGAGATGCAGTACTTACAAGGTTAAATATTTTCGACGGATTTTCACTGAATATAATAGAATTGTTTCAGAAGTCAGAAGAGTATGACGGAAAAATTTATATCCCTTTCGTAAACTCCAAAAAACGGGTATGGTGTTTTCGGAGATGTTCGTCAGATATATTTTCATCTCCTATATGCTAAATTTGAACACTTGCATCCCACGCCATCCCCTATGGTTCAAATGATCTGTAATTAGGCATGTAGAGATTTTTTTTTCTTTTTTAGGCTGAAAAATTCCTGAAAAGCAGGGATGAATTTCAGGTATAATTTATTCATATTCAAATATTGAATTGTATTATTAATATATTTTTTTTGCCGACTTCTACTAATTGAGTTAGAAATAACCCTCTCTCCCTCTCCTTTCCCGCCACTTTTTCTCTACTTCTTAGCATTTATGAAACTATTGAATCACTTTTCATATGTTTTCCTAACAAAAATGTGAGGAAAATAAAAACTCAATATCAGAGATCTGTTACTTAGTTTTTTTTTCTTTCTGTGATTTTTGTTTACATTATTTTCAAACTAATTAATTTATTTAAACTGCTCCTATTCAATACTCCATTTCGTGGTTTCTTATTGCCCAATCGTATTTCTAGAGCTGAAGTTTTTCGATTCATTTGATGAAATGGTCTTTGTTGGGTAGTATCAGTTAAATATCTCGATTTCTGTTATCATCAAACAAGTATTAAAAAAAAATCAATTACCTACCATATTAATATCATGTGAAATTATAATAATAAATTTGTAATATTATTTAATTGATTACATTTTACGCAATATTGCGGACGAAGTTGTAAGTTGGGAATAGACAGTGGAAGGGAAACCCTAACCCTGACCCCCTCACCCTAGGCAGATGGTGGTGGAACGTCGATACTCCTGGGGGTGGTAGTCTTCCAACAGCTATGCGCTATTAACTTTGATAAACTGGAAGATCTGGGGTACTTTTTTGAAACCAGCTTTTAGAGTCTTACATTTTGTATCTTACAAAACTAAAATTCAAAGCGAGGATTTGTATAAAAACATAGAATTAGATCTTTAGCTTTATATAGATTTAAAAAAAAACTTACTATTGTATTGAGTATTAAATTGTATTATATTTGGAATTATCTGAGAATAGAAAACAAGTTATGAAGCTAACATAGTAAGGATACACTTGTCCAGAATACGTAATAAAGTCTCTAATCGGTAATGATTATTTCTATGTTTTTTGCGCGTTCAGGTTTAAATCTTTTCCAATTTTTCGCTGCTACGCGATTGTCTGTTTATTGAATAAAACACATTTGTGATAGTTTAGCCGTAATTCTGAAGCCGGCTTATTCCGTTGCAATTTTACATGTTAAAATCTCTGATAAAGAAACTACCGTAAGTGATGGACGTATATTCACAATAATTGCTACTGCACTACTTTTTATCACTCGGCTATACTAGAAAAACTGCGTGAAGTGCCCTCATAAACCTTCTTTTAACATTGCTCTTTGTTAGGCTGTTGCATGTTCCCAGTTATTTATCGCTCGAACCACATGAACGATTAAACATGTAGTTGCAATGGTATCCTTAAGGAATCTCCAAGGTTCGATGACTAGACTTCCAATTGTTGTCTACATACATCTGTGCAGCGACGTCCGTCCAAACTCAAACCTGTAAGATTAATCCTCCCACTCACGCTTCAGTCTACCTATCGAACACTTACCCTCAACTGAATTACATCAAACAGTTGCAGTTCGCGCAAATCCGCGTTGTGTAGCCTTCTAAATCTCTAGTTAACTAATTCTACTTAGGTCCGAATATTATACTGTACTTGGTTAAAGAAAACCTAACGGCGATGTTGTTCCCTGAATGTAAGGAAAAGCACGTATATGGAAAAAAAGACGTATCAAATACATAAAAAACAGTTAAAAGGATTCTGAAAAACTAGGCAGTAGTAGAAAAATTATTGATTTCAACGATCGAGGTTTCAGTATATATGGCTTACACTAACTAAAAGAAAATAAAATCAGGTAAACTTATTTCTATCTAGCAAAATTACTAATTTTAATTTAAAATCTAAAAATCAGAATTGTAGTAATAATAATGAAGGCCTAAAGAACCCCGAGGTTCGATGCCGATACCACCAATCGCTACATACATTCTTCCAGTGATGCCCCTTCAAATCCAATTCTATTAAATCAGTTTTAACGCAATCTTCCCATTTACGTTTCTGTCTTCCCTTCAGACGTTTACCCGTCGGTTCAGTATTTATTAACATTTTAGGGATCCACTCCTTACTAAGCCCTACAACCTTACACGACGCAAATCTATGACTTGAATTATAAAAAGTTAAAATGCATTTAATTTATTGATCGAATCTCTAAAACAGGGAATTAGGGCTACATCGACGGATAGACCGAGTCGTTAAAGGGAATTTCATTCACAGGTCAGACTATGAAGATTTGAGATCAATGGGGTTTTATGGCATTTATTTGTAAGCATTTAATAAATTTCTTATAGTGATCGAAAATTGAATGAATAAAAGCATTCTTTACTACATCTATCTACAATGTACAATCCTTGATAAATAAAATTTATAAAGTTATAAAAAAAAAAAAATCACATTTTTCATTAGCTTCATTGTAAGTAAAAAACAAAACAAATGTATATAATTTATGTAAGCAAAAATGCACACAGCATGAAAATTTTCTAACGTCATTTGTCTTGAGTGTTGTGTTAATTCACAGCTGATCTAGGACGATAGTGGTTTTAAGGTAAGGTTCTTAATTTACTTACTGTTTAATTGGTATATTACACTCATGAAAAAGTACAATGTACATTTAATTATATTGAAATAACGTTCTTGTAATTAACAAGATATTTTATGTTAATAATTCGTTAGTATTTTTTAAGCAAACAATGTAGCGATAAGTTCTCTTATTGAATCACGACGCGATTAGAACCACTTAGTTCTTTAAAAAATAAATACACTGTTTAAACTAATAAGAATAAAATTAATTTAACTAATAAAAGAGAGCGTATTGTACACTATATTGTATCAAACTTGTATTCTTAATATTTTTCATAAATTTAAATAAAGTTTTAACTTTTGATTGAAGGTACAAGGCTAGTACAAGAAGCACATATGCCAATATTGATATTAAAGCTTTTTATCAAAGCAATGACTTGTTACCATGAATCGTTTCTTCGAAATCTATACTCCAGAAGATAACCCTTACGAAAACAAAAACATAGAACATACTGCTTAGATGTGATACAATTGTTTTATTATTTGGTCCAATAATTTAATACGATTTAATTCATTATTTATCTACTTCAACAAATTAAATATCGATTAAACCGGTTATGTCTCGTAAACGTCTAGTCCTCATTTATACAAAAATATTTTCTACCACATCTCTTTTGTTTTTCTATAAAAAAATTATGAGATGTTTTGACATGATATCGATGAATTGAAAAATACCCTCACAATGCTCTTTACTCTGCTAACCTTAGCGGTTTAAGAAGGGAAAAAACTGAGAAAGCAGAAAAAGAGCGCCGTTGCTGAATATCGGATTCTTTTATTGTACCTTGCATTCATAAATGCACCAGCCACATAAATATGTTTTATTGCTATTTTCTAGTGCAAATTCCGTCCTTTTTTATTTATTTTTTTTGTTTGGAATCAGTGCCTCGTCATTCAGAGCAGGTCTCATACAACAAATATAAAATAAATTAAAACTGATTTGAAAGTTCTTAGTTGCAAAAGCGCTGATAGTACAAGAGCCCGGAAGAAAAAAAGGCAGTTATCTCACCCCAATTTTTAATTATTTTGATGAAAACTAGGTATAATTACTAGTCAAAATTGATGAGTCTGCCAAGTATAGGTAGGGGAAAGAAAAAATGGCGTTTGTTTCAAAACCTTAAAAAAACATTAATTTTTCATTCGGACCTCTATATCATAAAAACTAACAACAACACTAGAAAATCTAAAAGAACATTATTTAAAGAAGAGTAAATTTGCTGAAATATTAGCCCTAAAAGAGTTATTTATGTCTAATCTCTAAAAGAGATATAGCTTTTTAAAAAACAAAATTTCTTTAAAAAATACTGAAAGATTAGTAGTTAGTTAATTTATTTTGAAAAATCTATTTCTTAGGAACTATGTGATGTACAGATATCTATTAACACTCAAATTAAAGCTAGTTGAATGGATTATAAAGAAGTTTATTACCTTTACCTACGTAGGAATAGTGGTTTTCATGATATTTTCTAAAATAAATTGATTTATAGTTGTTCGGACAATAAGTTTGATTTATGAAAAACATTATTTCAGAAACCATTGGACGTGTAGATGTCTGTTAGCGCTCAAATTAAAGCTAGTTAAATATACTACAAAAAAATATTTATGTTTTTCTTTGTAGGAGTAGTAGTTTTTATAATATTTGACAAAATAAACTCACAAAATGTTAATTTCTAGTTGTTCGTATAAAATGTTGGATTTTTGGAAAAAATATATCTCTATATCCATAAGACGCACATATGTCTGCCAACACTCAAAATAAAGGAAATGTAACTTTCTCTAAAGTAGTTTATGACACTTATCTTCGTAGGGGTAGTAGTTTTTATGATATTCACTTATGAATATAAATTAGGCAAATGAAAATTTGCTTGAACTGCTATAAATCAATTTATTTTAGCAAATTTCATGTAAACTATTACTCCTATGAAGATAAACATCATAAATTACTTTTTAGCTCATTAAACTAGCTTTAATGTTAGTGCTAATAGACATCTGTAGGTCACATGGTTTTGGAGATATAAATTTTTCAAAATAAATTCACTAGCTACTGATCTTTCAGTACGTCCCATACAACATTTTTATGAAATGTTGCTTTTTAAAAAGCTATTTCTCGAAAAATATTTAACGTAAATAACTCTATAAGGGCTCATATTTTAGCAAATTTACTCTTCTTTAAATAATGTTCTCTTAGGTTTTCTAGTTTTGTTAGTTTTTAAGATATAGAGCTCCGAATGAAAAATTAACGTTTTTTTAAGGTTTCGAAACATACGCCATTTTTTCTTCCCCCTACATATACTTGGCAGACTCATCAATTTTGGCTAGTAATTATACCTAGTTAATTTTATTTGATTATTTATTTATTTATCGTTTATTTTATTATTATTATTTTTATTTTTTTTCCCCCGTTCAATGTTATATTTTTTTCAGTAAATCTTTTGATTTTAAAAACTAAAACACTAATTCTATTGTTTAATCATCGCCTCAAAAGGTTTTTTGAAATATCTGTGTTTAATCCTAAGCTATTGAGGTTTGGAACAGAATAAATAAAGGCAAGGTAATTGTTGTTTCTAAGTAACTAATACTGGAGACAGGTCAAATATCCGTGAGGATTTTTTTTCTAGATTCTTCAGGTCGGAAATGTTATAGATGACTGACAAACATGACACAATTCAACTCATTCTGATTTTTTGATCTTCTATACAAGAAAAGTTTCACCATGTATTTATTTATTATGTTAATGATTTTAATTATGAGAAGAGGGTGGCTCAATTACTATGGTGCTGTACTACCATCCCCAAGGGCCCGGATTCGACTTCAGCAGGGGCAGATAATTATTGATTCCGTTACTGTAGCCGTGAGTCAACGTGAGAGAGAGAATAGGCAGATTAGGTACAGATAAAACACTGAAGTCGTCTTTCTTTCCAATAAAACATATCCAATTGAAACCGTCTATCAGTTAGAATCCGCATGGTTATAGCTGAATTATCCAAAACTAGGAAGACTTTTTATTCCAATAATAACAATATTAGTTTTCCCCAGATTTGTTTTTATAAAACAAACTAGAAATGTTTTTTATTCGGTTTTAGTTAAATCTCTATTGTAATGATTTGTGCGTAAAATATCTAACACTATTGTAGGCAATCGATTGCAACCTATCTCTGTCTAGAGAAAAATTACCTCTGGTCGTTTCTTGGTTTATTCCTTGATTTACTGTTGTTAATTTTTAAACAATTAGTGACTAAAATGGAAGGCTAAGACAATTAAAAATAAGAGAAAAATAAACATAAAATAAATAGTTGGAAGTTATTAGGTTCGAGTATGATATAAACAATAGACAAACATTATTATCTTTTTCTTTTTTCTCCAGGAATTAGCCATTTTTATTACCTCTTTATTTTTTTCATTTTTCGCATTATCCAGTTACTTGCCCTTTTTAAATTATTTGATGTATATACGCTAACTCAGATTCAAAGAAACTTTCCTTTCCTATTCAAATCTTAAATATAAAACAACTTTTTTTTTTTTGTTCCTTTTTCTATTAGTAATAAGTTATATATTTAATTGTCTGTTTAAATAAACACCTGTTCTTGATTTCCTCCATCTCTGCGTTATTCTAGTATATTAAAATAAAGCAGAGTACTGTGGGACCTACGAAATGTTTTCATGATTTTGTGCTATTCATGTTATGGATTAGCGAAAAAAAAGTTCACATGATGGAAGAAAACAGAGTTTAATTTCGGTTTTAGCACACCATAAAACATAAGGTAAAAGTTCGATAAAAGAATCAGATCGAATTTCTGAAAGTCTCTTTTTGTAGACCTGTGTTACCAATAATTGCAGTTTAAGCAGTTAAGAAAGCGCGTTAGGCGGAACAAGGCCTTTTCGTTCCATTTTTCCCCTGTCCTTTGCCATTGACCGCAATTCTCATCCAGCAGTAGGAATAACTCGTAAGATATTTAGCAAAATGTTCGGAATAGCCCAGGCTGCTATAGTTCAGTAACCTATTTGTTCCATGAGCGTCAATAAACTCCTTCCTCTTCAAGTCTAACCGTGAAGTTTACGATCGGATCTGCTGATGTGGAAGTCGTGCGGTACCCTGCATCACGAAATATGTTTTTATAATAATATTTTTCTTTATTTAACAATGATTCGTATTGTTGAGTAATGTACTTTAGCGGTAGCAAAACGTTTTGGAGATCATGATGCCTAACATCACAGGCATTGTATTAATTATTGCAGAGAGAAGGTAAATGGAAAATATAGCAACCTTAACTCCACAACCATCCCATCCACATTATGTATCTTAAGACCAATTCTGAGTGAATCTTTTATTCTTAGTTGGCAGGTTTAAGTACCAAAAAATTGCATTGAAAACTCTCAATTCAAGAACTTTTTTTTAATCTTAAATTTGGTAACTAATTTGGACATATGGAGTTGAGCTTTGGGGCTCCACTAAACCTTCGAATTCCTCTCGTATTCAATACTTACGATCCAAAATCCTTCGTAAAATCCTCAATGCTCCTTACTTTGTCACAAATAAAATCATACATAAAGACATTAATGTTCCTTATGTAACCGATCTTGCCCGAACCAGATATCACTCCTTCCATTATAAACTCTCAAACCCCCTAGTTTCTAATCTTGCATCCTCTTCCATTCCTGACAATCCTCCGAGGCGCCTGAAAAGAATATGGCCGCGAGACCAGCTAATGTAAAATGTCATTAGAGAGCTACCAATGGGTAGTTTCTCTACACGCCTGTAACACTCCAATTTTTACTAAGAACATATTTACTAAATGTATTATAATGTACAGTTGTAAATAGCAATAAATAAATATTAAAATTAAAAAAAAACATTTGCTAACTGATAATGAATGAATCTTCGTGAACTTCAAGAATTACCCAAATCATTTTGGAATTACACAGGAATTTTACAGCCTGGGGTAATGTATGCGTTGCCTTTACGTTGCTTCTGTAATTGGTGATGTCTTTTGCGCAGGCGCTGTATTTTTGCCTAATACATTAGCAGTGTAATTTAAGGAGAATATCGGCCGGATCACTGTCCCACGTAGCATACCACACGTCAATGGAACGGTGCTGGAGTGCTTTTCTTGAACCTGTACTGAGAGTCTTCTGTTCTGGTTTGACCTTCTTTATCAGAAAAGCAAGACGGTCAGGAAGAATTCGTACCACCTAAAACCATCTCCTAACATTATCAGCCGTTTTCCTCAGACTAAAACTACAAATATATAAAAATGCCCCCCGACCAGCGCTCTTTTATGACTCCCCTTTGTTCATGCTCCTCACAGGCGGCACACACCCCCATCTAGAGAACTCCATACTGGAGAAGATTGTCCGGACTACAGTAAGGATGAAGGAGAAATCGCCCGCTATACACAACATACTCGATATCCCAACGGGGAATTTTTTACACATTAAATTCCTAGACTGGCTGAAATATCTAAAACCCTTTAGACCTTCCAACCACCACCCCCACCAATGCGGTGGCAACAAGCAGCACTACAGACACATGAGCCGTGGTCCCTTAAATAATCCCGTAAATAGTTCTTATTACTATCAATACAATAAAATGTTATTTCTAGCCTTTCCTGATTTTTTTCCAGTCCTAAAGTTTATGATTCTCATAACGGGGACAATTTTAATTTAATTAATAGTATAGCACCTGTATAGAATTATTTATTTTATTTTTCCTAGCTTGAAAAATATACCTACCTGCATAATATGGTTTATTGTTCTTTAAAAAAAGAATCGTCTAATATCGTTGTGCAAACGTCTAGCGGTAACAAATTAGTATTATTGATAAATAATTCAGTTGCAACGGCAAATAATTGTATATGTGCATACAACAGTAGGGAAGTTTATGTAAACAATTTTCGAAAATGATTTTTTTATTACTGATAAAGGTTGTGTACTTATCTTAGCCTTATAACATTGACAACTCAAGATTCTTGTTTAATAGCACGATTTTTCAGGTGATTGTGTCGATCATATCTTTAAAAATTACAATTAAAAAATCTGAGTGATTTTTAATGATATAATAAAAAAGGTTTATTCATTCCTGTCTTCTATTAGAACTATCATAAAATAATGTTTTAGTAATAAAAAACTTGAATGAAAATGCCATGCTCTAATCAAACCTTATTCTATTTCAGGTGAGTGCTGTTTACATAATAGATACCAGTTCAAAGAAGTATTGACCTTGCAAACACCTTAGTTGGTATGTTTTTTTTAAACATTTATTCATATTATTTCCCTGCGTTGAATTATTAACATTAATTAATTTATAATTAGAATATTTTCCCGACGAGAAAATAAATGCTAATAATTTTACCACTGTTCTTCTATTGCCTCATTCTTCAGTATTTTTTTGGATCAAATATCCTTTTTTTTTTTGTCCTGAATCTGTTTTAAATTTCTTTTTAGCTCCTTGTTCTCAACATTAGAGATTCTATTCCACTTTACTATTAAACCAAGGTAATTTAACTTATAGAGAAAAAAAAATAGATAGATACACAAAACTCGATTATTAAAAGAATTGATTAAAACAGATTTAATATTTAATTAAAATTTAAAATAAAATTGAAGAATTAATAGCTTATAAAATGCAATTTTTCTCATAAAAGGTCATAAATAAATGTATGTTCTTTTAATGTATAAAAATAAATACATGAACATGAATTAATAAATTGCATTACACGAAAAAACATAAGTGAATACTACCTTTTTCTAACAATTGTATTTGAAGGTGTCTAAGTGAAATAGTTATATGAAGTTTAAGGTGACCGTTTTGTGAAAAACTACTTAAATGTTTAGAGGTGAGGGGCCACCGAAATAAACATATGCATCCCATGTTGCAATTTCAGATTCTTCAAGCAGCATATTGTTGTATTATCTATCTATCTACGTTTATGATTGAGACTGTAAACTTCCGAATAGCGTGTTTTTTAATCGGTCGATTCGGAAAGCCTTGCGTGTTTAAAGAGTATAAGAAACTGTAAAACAATAAAAAAAAATTAAAGAAACTTGGAGAAAAAAAAAACTAAACTATATGGTTTGAAGGAAATTTCACTGCAATAAATTACCGCAGTCATTAATTCGGTTTAATGAAACGTGTCCTGTTTATTTTGTCCCCTTTATCTGCTTGTTAGCTTGTAATAAAAATATTAAAGTTTTTATAGTATGAAGAAATCTCATTAAAAAAAATCCTGGATCCAAAAGTTTAAGAAAAATCTTTCCTCAGGATTTTTCGGACATAAGAAATTCAGAACTCGTACAGATAGTTTCGTTTAGAATGATAGAGTTCGTTTAGAATAGTTGGGTTTTCATTGAAATAATTTACAAAAAAAAATTTTTTTTTGAATAAAGCAAAAAAGGCTTGATGAATTACAAATCAAGCTTTTACACGCACTTCATGCAATTGCTACCTCCTACAACTTGAATACTTAAGAGCAACCACTAACATATCTAGACACGGCTGACCACAAATTGTGCTGTGCTCCACGAAAGATGACTCAGACAGAGCTACGGAGATCTAACCTTGCTCAGCGAATCGGATGAACCTTAGTCAGTAGTGACGTTCGCCTTCTGCCCATTAGGTCGTTTCATGGAGCAATCTACTTTTTACGTCTCTCCCTTGTAACGGATCTCACTTAGAAGGTAACTGTACCTTAATTGAATTCGACCTATTATTTTTTTTTCTTATAATTGTTACCTCTTCATTTAGTAGTTAGTTGTAGATTATAAGTTCTTACTATAAATTACATAAAGAAATCCCATGGTCAACTATTTCCGCTAGTCCCTGCGGTAAATGTTACATCCTTAAAAAGTTCTAATTGAAAATTAAAATCTCTGATTTGTCGATAAATGATTTTTGGAACGCTTAAATTGTTTTTTCAGTTTCAAGCGTAGAGAAATAAGGGCATTTGCCTTCCCAATGCAGACATACGCTCCTATGGGATTAGATTTGTAGTAAATGAGTAGATTTTTAATTAAAATTCAAAACAAATATTGTCGAATACAATAAATCGTCAAGAACTCTATTTTTAACTCACCTATATACAGAATATAGGAATTTCGAATTCGTGTTTTAACATCCCTTAAGTGCAAAAATCCAAGTTTCAAAAATTTTCTGTGAGTGAAAAACTTGCTCAAAAACGAAAAGTCGTTAGAAATTGAAATTACATACTTAAATTTAACTTCATGTTGAAAATATCAAGCTGACTCATCGATAATTTTCTCTTATTTAGTAAGTTATTTAACTTTTGGTAGAAAGCGAAGTTTAATCATAGGATGACGCCCAGCTACGACAATGCTATCGAACATTTTTTCAAGATTATGAAGCATAGAGGCGATAAGAAAGATATGACCTTATCTGATTATTATTGTGACTAGTCCTATTTCAAAACAGACGGCTCTTATGACTTACGTACAAGTACGTAAATATTTAAAAATTTACATGACCATTTTCCTTGCGAAAGCTCTTCACGGATGTAAAACGTGACTGCTGTAGTTACAGGAAGAACACCGGGTATCTACCTTTACCACTACACAATGGGGAATTGCGGAAGGTGAAACTTTTAAAAATAACTAAATAGCTTAAAAATATTTCGACTATATGAGGCGCAAATCATTAAATCTTGTGAAGATGTTTTGATATACGGGATGCCAGTCTTAATTTGAAATTAAAATAACTTAAAATTAAAATTGTTGAAAGTGCGGAAAACAACTGTGTCGCTCGAAGTTACTTTTAAGCTTATATTCAGCATTTACCATTCTCCAGTACTTCTCCAGCAATGGGGTTATAATAAATCAAATCCCAATAAGATATTATATCGATGAGGGTATCAATTTCCTCCAAAAGAAAGATAAAAATTAGTGCAGTACGCACATCACTTAACATTTACTCACTACCCTGCGTCAAGTTGAAATTAATCCACGCCTATTTCAGAACAGATATTTCTAGATTGTACCAACCAGAATAAGACCTAGCGGACATAAAAGATAATTTAATTCTACATTGATATACCGATTTGAATCAAAATTGTTAGATATGTTATTCAGAAAATCGATAGTTAGAAGAGGCACTTCCGGTCGGATATATTATCAAATAAGTTGCTGTTCAATCTAGCTCAAAAATGAAAAATCGTAAGGAACCGAAATGACATATTTAAAACGAGTAAATGTCTGGGATGTGACAGCAAATTATTTAATAAAAACGACCGATGTGCTTCTTTGAAGAATTGATTTTTCACTTTTCTTTATCAAAAACAGCTCCAATTTTTCACATTTTTTCAATAATATATAATAATATAATAATTCAATAATCTATAGCAAAAAAAGATTAACGATTTTGAATAAACTCAGTATATCAAATTATAATTAAATGGGCTTGAATACCAGCTGAGTGTTACCCTCGTTGAAATCGTTTGTCGACACTAAAATACCGAATTTTCAAAATGGCTTTCTCTAAAATCCCTATTATTCTGCTTTTACAAAATAATTTACCATTTTACATTTTCATAAGTAACCTTAAATGAATAATTATGAACTATAAAAGGATTTGATTATTAACTGATTAATATTAACTTAAATTGAGTATTACAGCAAAAATATTTTTGCCAGATAAAAAACACACTTCCAAGAAATGATAGTATTAGTATTATATACTATTAAAGTTCAAAAAAAAAAAAGGAAAGTAAATGTAATTAGTGACTTGTATAAGGTAACAGAGATTGACGATAAACGGCCTCTACTAATATATGTTAAATTGCTAAACTGTCTAGGAAATGTCCAGAGCGTTTTTTCGATTCGCCGGTCTGAAAAAGATTTTTGTCAGAATAGTTAGTTTTTTATTTTTATTTAACCTATAATTGAGTCTTTCAGTTGATAAGATGACTAACTCCATAAACTCATTGTTGGTATATTCAATATCCATTACGTAACAGTTTAATGATTAAGAAGTGAATGTAAAGCTTAGTAAACTGTAATATTTTTATGTTTTGCTATACTTCGCAAAAGAAAATGTTCAAATTTTAGGAGCATTTTTTTTAAAAGCACGAAACTGTCGTAATTAATCCTAGTCAGTCTCTTAACTAAAAGCATTACTATAATGAATAATTTACAAATATCTGCTATTAAACGAGTGATGGTTACTTTCAACTCAAAGAAAGGTGGTAAATGAATGTTGAGTAAGTTGTAGTGTCTGTACAAACCAATTCATGAAGAACGATTTATTAAAATTTTATGTATGAGAATGTCAAGTTATTCAAGTCAAGTTTACGTGTTATGGTGAGAGGAACAATTACGAATTAACCCATATATATTCTTACTACTTATTTAATTGTTACGCTATGCGTTTTTCATACATTCAGTTGTCTATAGTACGTATGACTTGAAGTTGAGGGAAATCTTTATGACCTAGCCTATAATAAAGACACCTACCTCCAAAACACGTGATCGACGAACTCTGGCAAAGCTGCTGGAAGTGCGGGTTGAGGTAGACCACGACCCTGGATAACTGCCAGTCCATCTCTACCTGACTTGGTTCTAGTTGCTCCATCTTTTTGCTAGTTTCGTACGAATAGACTATTGGCGAATTTTAACCCTAACGAAACAGGCATATTGACGAACACCGATGAGATATATAACGATAGATTAAGCTTACAGCATGTGTTAACATGTAACAGCTGACAGCAGGTAACTCCCTCTCCGATTATTTTTTCAGTAAGGATAATGAATCCCGCTTTAGTGCCTCGGAAATTATTCAATAAAATATCATCGCCTGTCATAAATAAAAAGATATCTCGAATTCGTTAGTTCTGTTTTTAATGGAACGACTAAGGAAAAGATCACACTGATATCTTTAGTAGTACTGTTATCTTTACATTTACGTAATCTTTTTGAATTAGCGTAAGACAAATTTTTACAAATCTTATTTATAAGCATTGCGCTCCATGTTTTTTTGGTTTTACGTTTTGATAGATTGCTCAAACTGGTATGATTATTAAAACGTGTCTACAGCGTGTACTCCAACTGTTTACGTTCAAATTAGATTTTAGCTCCTACCACTAGAAAATTTGGCATATATTTCTCTCTATCACTTCTTAATATACAAGACAGCATAGTAACTTTTTAATAATTTATTCATATATACTTTTGGATTACATTTTACACGGAGTAGATACCTAACCTTTTAGACAGTTATATTTAAAAGTAACAGTACGGTATCAATCCATCAATTTAACTTAATTCTTGACCGTACATTACTTAAAAAGGAAAACATCGAACCGAAAAAATAACAATAAAAACAATGATATAACTTATTAATGTCATATTACTTCGATTATTTCATTTTAAATACTCGTTTCTAAGCAACGAAGAAATAAAAAAGACAATGTATTTAACACGTTATACGCAAAAGGCTTGTTCCGACACGAGTTTTGACAATGATCAAACTGCTGTTAAGACAAGCCCTGAAGCAACAAAAGTCCTCGTTATAATTTTTGAGCTTTCTAGTTTTTATTTAGTAACTTTGTCAAATATTAAACTTTTTTAAAGCGAAATCAAACAATGTAAGAGTTCCTCTTCATGTTTGCCAAACTATGATTAATTGGCGCCTGCACAAGCGTATGGATGGGTTAACATGTATCACAAGTTAGTTTGAACTCGACTCGTTGTTTGTGTTCAGTTTACATTGGTTTAGACACATGAACGTTTGTGCTCTCTGTGTTTTGATTCATTTAAGAATTTTCACAACCATCGGATTAAATCATTAACTGTAATATAAGAATGTAATGTAAAATTCTATCGATTCGGTATAAATACATTGTTTCAAATCTTGTTAATCAATTTTATCAGTTCATTTTTTATTTAAAATAGCACTAATATACATTTATAAAGACATTATATGTCGTGGTAATAAAAAATTCTGATACAAATTCTAGAAAGAAGGTTAAATTTATAGGTTATGTTATGTATAGGCTATTTTTATGAATTTTTGTCATCTATCGCTGACTTTTTTAGTTTAGTTTTAGGTTTCATTTTTACTCAACATTTGTTTATTTTGTTCTTTTTTTATAATCGAAATCTTATAAATGGAATGTAATAGGCGACACAAATAAAAATATATCGAAACGTCTTCTTCTTTTTTTTATGACTCCCTGGTCCTTTCTGACGTACGGGGGAATTATCTACAGGCGATCAACCTATTTTAACAGCCATGGTGGGGGGTCAAGTTATTCATTATGTGGGACCGCCACTTAATGAAAAAAGTCAACGCCCTAGGCCAGATCCGGCGCCGCCCGCAGATCTCAGATCGACAGACCTACGCCTAACCATCTAGCTTCGTACGGCCCTAAGTTTTCATTTTGTTGAACCGCTACAGAAATGATAGTCCCCAGGCTGGATTTTAACCGGACAGCTGCAGTCATTAGACAGTCGCTTCAGCTGCAGATGTTCCTTATTAGCAAACATTTACATACAAGTCTTGACAAGTGTAGACCCAGCATTACCAAAAGTCACTAATTATTTTTATTTGTATCTTGCCTAACGACCTTCAGTTTGTTTTCCAATTCATTTTTCTTAAGGGACACTTACACGGTAAGTCGGAAAGACATTTTGATTCAAAAGCAAACTGACTTAAATTAAGAAGGCACCAACCATATCAGTTTAGCTGACTGAAGGATCTTATCGATCAATAAGGATCTTATCGATCAATAAGGATCTTTTGCAATGTCCCATTCGAATCGTAATAAACAGAAAGTTCGTTTGGCTGTTATTTGCCTGCAAGAAAAAAGTGCAGCCTGTGATATAACCGAAGCATTTGCAGCCTCCCTTGCACTTTAAATTTTTTATGATCTGGTTTGAAACTTTTCTCGGCAATCCATCAGTACTAACCCAACACAATCAGTTTGAACTATATATCGTTGGTTATACTGATATTCTGACTTACATTGGTTGTTGTTGCTCCAAGCTACAGGTATATGTTATATTAGAGGTAAAAAGTCATTAAATCATATTTTTGCGAGGTTGAGGTTTTCTACCTAAATCAAGAATATGCCTCAGTGTTGACAAATAGTGAAATATCTGATATTAACTATTTTTTATTAATTTTTTTTTAATAATTTATTTATTGTTATTTACAACTGTATACACATATATACAACAAGTAAATTTGCTGTAGGTGACATAGCGACATGATAAAAACATGTGGAGAATCTACCCACTGATAGAACTCCAATAACATTTCTAGAGGAGAAGATCTCGAGGCCATCTTCTTTTCAGACGCCTAGGAGGATTATTAGGTAATGAAGGAGAAGCCAGGTTAGAAACAAGTGGATTTGGGAGGTTGAGGAGTTTATTATGGAAGGAACGTTATCTGGTTCTGGCCAAATCGGCAACATATGGAACATTGAAGTTCTGATTTGTGACAAAGTAAGGAGCATTAAGGATTTTACAAAGGATTTTGGACTGTAAGGATTGGATTCTGGAGGAATTTGATGGTTTAGTGGAGCCCCAAAGCTCAACTCCGTATGTCCAGATAGGCCTTATAATAGTCATGTAGATCAGTCTTTTGTAATGGATTGGCAATTTAGACCGTTTGTCTAGTAAATGTTGCAATAGTCGGAATCTACGAGCAGTTTATTGTCTTTTTAGTCTTGTATGAGGATTCCATGTCAGTCGTTTGTCGAGATGTAGTCCTAAGTAACGGATCTGTTCGACAGGAATAAGTGGGATCTTATTAAAGGATATTGTAGGGGAAGAGGTCATGGGTTTACGTCGAAGGGTAAATGTGATTTGGTGGGATTTATTGGAATTTATTTTAATCCTCCAGTTTTGGCACCATTCTTCAAGGGTGGTGATGTGGGATTGGAGGGTTTGGGATACAATGTAAGGAACATAGTTTTTTTTGTTTTTTTATTAATTAAATCGCAAATTTGTCAAAAAGTAAATTTTCTTCAGGCATACGTTAAAAAAAATATACGGCTTTGATTAAAATATCCCTTGATTGCTTTAACCATCAACTTGTCGCTACAAAACTTTAAATAATGTTATTAAATATTCGTCTATTTTACTAATTGTATTTTCAACTTTGAACAAATATTTTTGCTCTTGCCTCCTTAAGTTAACTATCAAATTCTTTCATAGTACATATTTGTCCGTTTTTATTAGTGTTAGTAATGTGAGACAGTTTATTTATATAATGTTTATATGGTATTGATAGTGTGGATTAATTGAAAATTAAAAGTTTTAAAAACTAATGAATTTTATAAAAAATAGGGTATGTTTGACTTAAAATTAATGACCTGGGCAGAATAGTCTGCAAAGCGATTTTTAAAATTTGATGTGAGGTGAGAATTTATATTTGATGATTCTCCTTGAGGATGGCCAAGATGGCCGAAACGTTGGACTACTGACGTAATAAAAAGTGTTGAGGCTATACAAGGATACTATTTGATTTATTTAATAAATATTTCTATTTGTCCGATTTTCAAATCATCGTGAGGAAAATAATAATAAATAATAAATATCTCAGCTTCTGATGGTAGGGTGGATAAATTATTATAATCCACGAAGCAAAATTCCTTGGAAATACTCAAATATTTTAGAATATCCATGTTCAACTGAACAAGTTTATTTCTTTATTAAAACGTTTATTATTAACTAATTTTGGAGGACCATTTTTCTATTTTTTTTTCTGTCTTAACTTCTTCCTCTTCCTGTGAAACTGTCTAAATTGACGTTGCGCCTCATCTTTGTTTGTACTCAATCATGCAGAACACTGGGGCGCCTTCAGTGTAGATATAGGACAGAAAGAATCGCTGTAACATTATAAATAATGGGGTTTATTTAAGTTCTAGAAA
Organism: Halyomorpha halys; assembly: GCF_000696795.3. NCBI lineage: Eukaryota > Metazoa > Arthropoda > Insecta > Hemiptera > Pentatomidae > Halyomorpha > Halyomorpha halys. The sequence continues at coordinate 60,856 of NW_027114515.1, read as the reverse complement.
ATAGTTACTTCACTATTCAAAAGGAAGATTACCAAGCAGCCTCTTTCTAAATGTTGGTTGTTTATATTATTCTATGACCATAGAAATTATACAAAAATAAATATAGTTTACTGTAATATAGTAAGGCAAAACACATCAAGGAATATAAAATATTGTAACTACTTGTACCACAGAACGATTTCAAAAACTACAGGTTTTTGGACATTACTCCAGTAATTTGAAATTTCGCCTGAAACTCAAAGATAGACATTCATCGCCCCATTTGTCAAAATAGAATTATTAAACGAATTTTAATCTGTTCTGACAAGACTCGAGGAAGTGTCTGAAGTTATGTCGTCAGCTGATGGAGTTGCACCCAAGAGCCGGTTGCACTGTGCATACAAATACCACTTGGGTCAATAGGGCTGTCCATTGTCGGTCACAACTGCAGAGGAATTCACTCAGTTAATTTGATCAAGACTGTGTCCATTCAAGGAAAGCTGCCAAGCTGACTCGCTCATGTTATTTTTAACATAATTTTTTTTTTTATAGCTACTATTAACAATTAATAATGACATTATTAAGATATAGAAAATATCATATAAAAGGGATATTGTACAAAAAGTAAGTAGTTAACTCAAGGTAAAACATTTATTAATGACAAGTAACACTGGGTGTAATTTTGAGTTGCAAAATAAATCTTTTTGTAGAAATGTTTAAGATGATAGATTTATCATAATTTTCATTTTATTTATCGAGTAAATTCGACAGTTTTACATAATGAGGTGTAGATAGTTGACCGTTGATAACATAACTTATATAACTTTAAAAAAAAAAATTATTTTAACTATTAGAGTGCTACCAATGGGTAGTTGCTCTACACGTCTGTAACACTCCATTTTAACTAAGATCAAATTTACTGAATGTATTATATAATATAAAGTTGTAAATTTCAATAATGATATTGAAATTAAAAAAATAGTTTTTAACTATATTGGCATATTGTGAATAAAGTTATATGAAGAGAAATGATTGGGGGTGCGATAAGAAAATGACACAAAGAAGTTGAAAAAACTTACTTAATAATAATAATAAATAAAATAAAATTTAAAAAATTACTTCTTTCATCACTTTATTTTTATTTATTTTCATTCTGTAACATTATTGTAACTTCAATCATTTTGTATGTTTTGTGTTCAGTTATTATCTTGTTCCCTGATGAAGGCAAGAAATTATTTGTGTCATTTTCTTACCGCACCCCGACCATCTTCTCTTGACATATATTATCCACGGGCATCTTCTTATCATTGTAAATAAAGTTAGTAGCCCTCCTGAGCCTTTTAATACGCCAACTGCCTCAACTGCCCGCGATCGTTAAGGAGTGTTTTAAAATTTGTCTGGGCACCTCTAGAGCTGTGCGCACTTGGTGTAATTGTTTTTTCTTTGGTGGGATTCATATTTACCCCAGTGTGCCTTTTCTTCTCAGGTTGAAGTAAGCCCTTCTAATATTTTTTCTTTCAAAGCATGGTCTAAAGATATGTCATAACTTCCTATTCTCATTCCTAAAATTTTTTTTTTTTTGCCTATAATATCACTAACTTGAACTTCATATAAATCGCACATTGGTTGTATGGTACATGTCTGCTTGTATTCTGCTCTCTTCTTATAATAGTTTTCTTCTTTTATTATTATTAATATCTATTCTCAAAATGGACTATAATGTTAATGGAATAAACTGGTCAGTAGATCATGTATGAAATTATTGAGAAGTAATATGATAATTTTCTGATGAACGGGATATCGGAGAAGGAATATTCGGTTTCAATAGGTAAAGTTGATCACGTACCAACGATGTTCCGAGCGATGAAAGTGGTCACTCCTCGAGTCGTCAAGGAAGAATAAATTGAAGACCTACCATAAGGTTGTCCATTACATTTCCAGGCTTTGGAAATTATCCTCTCGCTCTAAAGATAAAAAGACGAGAAACATTAGCTTTCTATGTAGTCTCCATACCTACGACCTTCAGTCAGATTTCATAATAAAATGTCATTGCTGCAATAATTGATTTTTTTTTCGTACATATTTTTTCAAATTAAATTAGTCAATTTTCAATTAAAATTTTGAACTAAATATCTTGGTTTTACTGCCCTATCTGTTTCAATTTTGTTTGGATAACTAACCACAAATACATGAAAACCTATTACAAACATGAACAGGGGATAATAGAACTACAATCCAAACATCTAAAATTAAAACAATCAATTCCCCGAGAATTTGATAATTATCATATTAAAATAAATTATATTTTAACCTTAAAATATTTTCCTGTTTTATTGATTTCTATCACTTTTGTTTTACGGAAAATCTTAGAAAAAGCGTAAATATCTACTGGTATTGCTGGAATCAATGATTTATTAAAATTGAAATTGCTTTTTAAAGATAGTATTTTAGAGGTATTTTGAGCTATTAAAGCTTTGGGTCACTTGGGACTCCAGTAAGCACTCATTGTAGCAAAATGATACGTTATAAATATTAACCACCACAGGTGGAAATCGTACCTACTACGTTCCAAAGCGGAAGCTCTGGGACCAACGCGTCAAACCATACGGCCGTCACCTCCGTCCCTACTATCATAAAACTAGTATCTGCTCTCTAATCTATTTTGAAGTCTACCTACGCTTCGTTTGAACTTTTCATATATATCGAAGTATTTTTTCATCAACAAAATTATTAATTCATTAATGTGACTGTTCTTCATCTCATTATCAACTATAAGCACGCATATATGGATATGTTTTATACACAAGAAATGTATGAGAAAATTTTGTCAATTTTAATATCTAGTATAACAGACTTATAATATGAAGCCTTAAGTTATTTTTAAGCGGCGGTTAGTG
>NW_027114515.1:35370-56152 GCF_000696795.3 Halyomorpha halys | reverse complement strand
ATTAATTTTATTTTTATTATCTTTTCTCGACCTTTATTTAATCTTAACTTACTTATTTATCTTCCGTCTTTTAGTATGTCAAATTTTGGTTTATTTAACTTTTTGTATATTATTATCTTACAATGTTCTTTGTTGTTTTTGTATCTTTTTAGCCCTGATGAAGGTCCACAAAGGGGGACGAAACGTAGGAAAATAAATAGTTGTTGACTATTTTTGTTTCTCTTTTCTCCGCAACCCTGGACATCTTCGTTATTTGAAATTATTAAATTAATATTTATTTTTATCTTGGACCTTTCCGTTATCGTGGATATTGTGTCCCTCTATTCAGGATCTATTTTTTTTGTTTAATAAAATAATCAATATTAATCTTCTGGACAAACAATATGTGGGGTATCCATGAACCTTTGTTAAACATTACAAAGTGTGTTCAAGATAAGAATAAATAAATTAAGCGCTTATGTGTTATAATTTTGACCTGACAAATATTTTTCCCTGTCAATCATTTTTTTAAGCTCTACAGACCAACTTTGGTTAGTAGTGTCGCCGATGTCTATTGTGTTACATCTCCCTAATAAAACAAGTTTGTGGTGACAGCAGTTATGTCATATTTTTATTAAAGTTACTCTTTTGAAGGCCTTGTAATTTTGTTTTTAATATAATATGTAAGAAACTAAACTTCTATTTTTGTTGGTGAAAGGACCATTATGTTATCCCTTTCTAAATTATTTTTGAGCACCATCAGTATTTTTTTTCCAAATCCTAAACCTGTTTTAGTAAATTTGTTAACATAAATTTGTTAAATGCTTAGTGCGTACTTAGTGATCCACTCATAAACATTCTCTTAATTACGTGTTCTATTTTTCCTTTTTGGCATGACACACTCTATTTTCAGTTAATGATGATTCAGTTTTATTTTTGCATCGTATGTTTCACAAACTCATATTAATAAGGAAATTACGACAATAATGATGATATAATTTTAGTAATAATCGTTATTTATCAGGATATCCTTATCATATTTTTAAACATAGTTTCCAAACATGCTACTGAATAAAATAAGGTTTCTGAATTAACAAATAAATTACCAAATTCATTTTTAAAGGTAATGTTAAACTTTTTTTCTTTTTTAATGTAAGTGTATTTGCATTAAGCGGTCTCGCTCTGTCATCTGGAAACCTCTGTCCTCTTCTCGGAGTGAAGGGGGAAACTTTTAAAATTAGAGCTACCTTCTTAATGCATCTAAAAATAAAAAAATATAGACAGAACTAAACTCAAAAATTTCTTAAATTATTAATGTTTTAATAATATTAACTGTTATAAAAAATATAATGGTTTAAGTTATTGTACATACATCCTGCTGCTGCATATCCTTCATGTCGACGTATACAGATTTGTTGCTAGTAAAAACTCATGTTGAACATTTTTTAAAACTGGAATCCGGGAAACCAAAAAAAAGCAGCTAGTACTGCTGAATCGTAATGTATAGTAATTGTTCATTTCAAATTTTCATAAATATCCTCTCATTTACCTCGGCGTATATCGTAAAAATAAATGTTTGCATTGTAAATACAAAATAGTTCTCAGAGTTTGTTCAGAGGTTCTCACGACACCTAACTCATGCAAAATAATTTCTAGGCTAGACGTGTGAAGTTCACAAGAGACTGCGGAACTAATCATCCGAAAATAGGTTGCGATTAATTAATAATAATAATAATAACAACCATTGTCCGGGAACAATTATCAAAATTAATTTTTCTAGTTTCTAAATTATATTCAACATACATATTGTTAGCTGGGTTGATCAAGGTTCTAATTGCACTTGATAATATTTTGAAAAATTAAATTCAGAGTTACAATTTATTATAAAACCTGAACTTTATCACACAATTAGTTCCTTAATTTTTAAAACCGATGGGATTGAAATTCATTTCTAGTCTAAACAAATTGTTTGTGAGTCGTTTATTTCTTAAACCAACCGAAATGAAGTTGAAAACATAGGATTTTGTGATAGGAAAAGATGATACTCAAATGATTTAAATGGAAAAAACACAATTATTTTTAGTTAGAACCTTGTCAAACAAAGACAACAATATGTGTTAAGTGGAAAACTAAACGCTAAGTTCAGGGATATTGACCAGACTTCAAATGGTCCTATTAAACGAATCTATGTTCCCACTCAAATTCTGATTTGAGTGACGGTACAATTATGATTGTACTTATATTTCTAAAATTTATTCCAACCAATCAATTAGTTCAGTCTTAAATTCAATTTTTTTTTTACAAGATTATTGTTGTTAATTTAAGTTTAGTCATGAGTTGCGTGAAATTTTGACCATATTTGGACACTTTGGTCTTATTTTGAAACTATAATTTCTTATATATATTTTAAGAATAAGATGGTCGGGAGTGTGGTCAGTGAAGTGATGAAAAGAAATGAGCAAAATTTACTTTAATTTTGTTTATTTCCAACCTAGATTTCAGACCTTAGTCAAATCAAGATAACAACGCTGTTATAATAAAAAAACAAAACAATAAAAACAGTATAATAAGCAATTAAGGTCATTATTTTCTTGTTAAGAAAATAGGTTATTGTCTTAATTTGATTTTTTTTTTTTTTAATTCGATGGTTACAATATAGATTTGTTCGTAGGAATCAATTTTCAAATATTTAAGGTGATTGTATATTTTTTTATACTGCCTTAAGTTGTATACTTAAAATTATTACATTGTTAACAATTTCCTACTAATTTAATTGCCCTACTAAGATATAAGTCTTGTTATTGATAACAACCAGTTTTGACTGTTGCCTAACTGGCAGGCGAGTGCAAGGTATTTTGGAATGGAAAAAGTCGTTAGAGCAAACGTATAGCAATGCAGTTGGTAGCAATATCCAATGCTCATTAGATGTTTTCAATTTAAATGCGATATTATATATTATGTAAAAAATAAAAATGTAGAAATACCTTTTTGATATAAATATAAAAATGAATTTAAAGTGACTATACAATATCATCATGTATGAAGAAAGTTATATTAAAAAAAAGAATCATGATTCAAGATTATTACTGTGTATATAATATAATATGTTCACATTTTAGGACTGTTAATCTAATTCGATTTTCACAGTTGTTGCAATTTAATAGTCTAAATTAGGTAGATATTTTAAAAGAAACAAGTGAAAGTTCAGAAGTTAGAGATGAATATTGGTTGCGTAGTTCAAAAGTGTTGTTGAATAATTTAGTTTTTTAAATCATCAATTTACATACTCAAAGAACTTGTTATTGGAACTAAGTGAGGAAGGACGTGTCTGAAATGAGAATCTAATACCTCTCAATTCCCTAAATCGCACAAATTTCCTTGATACTGTTAAGGAGTCGCGAGACTCGGATCAAGGTCATGCTCCCAAAAAAGGTCCATCTTTTGAACGTGAATAGGGGATGAATCAGATGCTCATGGGGTGAAAATCAATTTGAGCGAGTCGGAATCATCTGCGATACCCCCAGAAGTGGAGGGACATGGACGGGGAGGAGTTGGTGGGGGCCTGGGTTGCTCTCAGTTGATGGCTTCAGTTAGATCAGTGTGGATGGCAGAGGATCGCGATCAATGGGACACCTTGCTAGGTCGGGTCTGATGTCGCTTCCTAATGTCTGTGCTATGGACTCCTCTCAGGTAATCTTGGACTAAATCGTAATCTAATATTTAATTTATCTTAAACTTAGTTCATGCTGCTCAATCGACTATGGTTTACGAAGTTCAAAAAGTAACTCAAAGTTTATCAATATAATCATTTTCAGCTAATAAAAATATAAAGAATACTAGAAAAAAAAATAAATAAAATAAAAACAGTCCTTAAGTACTCACTCTTCCTTTGCAACGCTCCGCTCGCTAAGCAAAACGTGCTGTTAGTCGGTTATGTTATCTCTAAACCTACACCTTAGTGCCTCACGTCTTGCATATTTCCGTATGCCCTTCGTATTTAGGAAAATTTTGTGATTTTCGGAATAGATATGGTAGTTTTAAAAGTCACAGAATAATTTGTCGAGTCAACCCAGATACGACTTATCAAAGATAAACATAGACAGGTGTATGGCCTTGAACTTACTTTGTCCTACAAATATAGGTTAAATATATCCACATCTACTAGTGTTTTTTCAGCTGAATCTATAATGAACCTCTGTGTTTATAAGGAATTCATCGATAGTATTCAATGAAGGTTTTTTAAGGTGGAGATCGGTTTTTAAAAAATGTACTTATTCGATATGCTTGCGTTTGGACAATTTTTTTTTTTCAATTAAGCGTTTTTATATAATGTTGTAATTTATATATATGGTTCTAAATAAGAATATGTTCTCGCAAGTTCTTTTTATCATAAATATTTGTTTTTTCGCTATGCATGAATTGATTAATATAGGTGAAGAATGATGTGATTAATTCTGCATTTTATTATTAAAACTTATGGAATATTACATAACATTATGAGTTTATAGTTTAATCAGGGTTTTCATTTCTTTTCAGGCATATATATGCTTGCATATAAAGTAATATGTCATAAAAATATCGTGCATTACTACATGCAATAAATGAGCTGTGTTTCTTGATAATTTTATCAAAACAATAATTCCATATTTTATGTTCTTCAAACTTAAAAGGAGTCTTACTTTTTTACTGTCTTTTAAACTAAAGCTTTAAGCCAAAAAAAAAAGAAGTGTCTTTTATAAAACATAATTTTTTTTTACTGCTAAGCCAAGGTCAAAAGAAATAGTGTAATTAAAGAACAAATATGAATTACAAGAAACCACGTTTAAATGACGATATAGCAGAAAGTTAGTTTTCTTGTTAATAGCAGACCTAATGTATGTGTACTGTTGTTTTGAAAAAATGTTTGAATTTTCATAAAAGTACAATTCCGATAATAGTTTAGCATCACGGGACTCGTAAGTATTACCCCAAACGTTGTAGTCGACAGTTCTTAGTTACGTAAAATACGTCAGTCACCAAACAATTGTAAGTTATGTTTTTTATAATGTTAATTTATTAATCTCAATTTATATTCTATATGTTTTAGTGTTTAATAATTAGTTAGAAAAATCTTTTAAACAAATCCTTTGTAGGATATGACTATGAAAAAATTGAAATCTCTAAACGTCCCATAAATATAGTTTTATTATCAAGAGACCCTCAAGATCCCTTCTCTTTTTACATAAAACGTTTTTGATTTTATTTTAAATTGGACGTATTACAAAGATAGTATCGTAGACTTATGTTGGAAATAACTGCATTGGAAAGAAAACAAACGAAAGACTCGAAAGTTGCTAAATTCTTGGAATTTTGTCACGCATACACGGTTGTTGGCGCAAAAATTCGTAAATTGGAAATTCCAAGAAAATTACCTAATGGTCTAATTGAATATTTGTGGCGCCCTGGGGAGCCGTAGCGCACAATTTGGGAATCACTGATATAAACGTGTTTAAAGTGTTATGTTTATTTAAAAATAAATGTTAAGTTGATCTAAAAATAAAAAGTATAAAAATTAAGAAAATTGTGACCAAATAGGGTAAAATTTGACTTGTAGTTAATGACCTTGGAAAGAATAGCCTGCAAAACGTTTTTTTAAAGAATTGGATTTGAGGTGTAAATTTATTTGTAAGATTGTCCTTGAGAATGGCCGAATAGGCCGAAACGTTGGACTGTTAATGGTGTAATAAAGAGTTGTTGTACTAATTAACTCCAGTCTATGGTATAGAATACCTTAAACACAAAATATTCATTTTTCTTTTTTCAGGTGTCTCATTATTCAAGCAAAGTAGCATTATATAAATAACTATACAGTATGCCTATTACATATAGTATTCCTAGTATATATGAGTATTCCACACCTACAAGAGACTATTTTCGTAATAAAAATTAGAGCTTTTTTTTTTTTTTATACTTCACATTACATGTTACATTCGAAAACTTCTTAACCACATTTTTCTCCTGAAGTAACATTTTGATTAAGTCTTGAAGATTTCGATTGTTTAAAACCAAAATGTCGTTTTAATTAGTTTTCAAAGCATTGTTTTGTTTTATGTGCATTGTTGAATCGCGATTTTTTTAAGATGAAAATATTAAGGGAAAGTCAATTATTGATAGAAGAACTTTTGAATAAAATATTTTAGGACTCATGAGGCTTTGTAAAAACTGTTTTAGTTTTCAAAACATTTTATAAACTAAGTGTAAGAAATTACTTTTCAGTCCCTTTCCCGCCATTCGAGTTAGGTTCAACCCCCGAGAGTCGTATTTTTGGAGATAATTTTTTATTTCCTTATCCGTCCAACTCCACTTCTAGGATCTCTAAGAATGCTGTTAGAATAATTACTTTCTTCATACTGTGGCAGGTTCATTGTCTCTGATTATTTGAGATACACATCGTAGTTAGTGAAATACGATTTCTTATAGTAAAATAAAATCTTACCATTTCATTCGTCAACATAAAATAAACTAAAAATAGTTGCACTTTAGCTATGTTCTATTTTACCTTTAATTTTCATAATTATTTAAAAAAAAGTTTTTCTACCGTTGAATCGGCAATATCACTTATTTGGTGAATGTTAAACATTGGAAAGTAATTTTAAGAAAATACCATAATGATTACGACTGAGTATTGTGAAAAACATTTCTGCCGAAGAGAATTGAGCCTATTTGAGCATTTCGACTAATACGCGACGTAGAAATGCGTTCTCTGCACCCAGTAAGTATATGTAATCAGCGCTAAAACAACGGGTAAACGTCCGAGGTCTAGACAGATACGATTGGAAGATTATCATCTTATAGATGTGGGTTCTGACAAGGGTTGGAAGAGGAAGGTATCAGTTTACAATATGATTGTTGAAGTGTTAAGATCAAATCTCCGAATTCTTAAATATCTCCAAATAATAATCTGCCTTATTAGTTAGCATTGGCATTACTGCCCATTGGTACATTAACTATGAGGACTAATTAATTATAACAATAACATATATAATTGTAAAATATGATTTGATAGATAATTTCCATAATATCATAGTGTTTCTTTTATGGGAATAATTGAGTTGTCTGGAGTGAACACTTTATAAATGTATTATCACATTAGTGTATGATTCACAACTGAATGAATTGAATCCTGGCTCATAGATCGCTCGCCCCATTGTATTCCTATTTCTTCTATTTGTGTCATCAAGGATATGATTGTCGCAGATTCCTGCGTTTATTTGAAGGAAACTAATAATTAACTATGTTATTTTGCGTTCTCGAGCCTAGTTATATGTCTTCACAAAGGCTGAAAAGCAATGAGGAAAATATTTGTTTCTTTAAAAGCCTATTGTAAATTCGTTATGTTCGAGTAATACAACCTCCAAAGGGTAGCCTAGGCGGCTACACAAGAAAAGTTAGTTTAAAAATGCATTGACACTTCATTAAAAGCAATTTATCATCTGGATCACAATAACATCTCATCCATCACTTCTCGGCTAGTGAAAGGGCAGCACCACGCCTTCTCAATGCAACAAGCGTTTTCCGTGTTATCTGACTGTATGCACGTCTCTTAAACTTAGAGCTAGTATTTTTTAACTTTTAAACGAACACCTTTTTAAACTATAATTTTTTTATTAATACATTTGTATCTCACTCTCTATCTTAACCAATAATTGTTGATCTGGCTATTTTCCTCTATAGATATATTATTTGGTTTTCGATACGACAGTCTTCATTAAACTGTCCAATAAACTGCCTATGATGGAAAGTAATAAAGAATAGATCTTATTGTTATTTAATAAATTTGTGTTTAAAAAAAAAAAAATAAAAAATAGAAAATACGGGTAAAATTTCTCACTTTTTTAATAAAAAAATATTTTTATATAAATGAAATTATATTTGTAGTATATATTAAACATAATTATAATATTATATAAGTATATGAAGCACCTTCTAAATTATACAATCTTTATTTTATTATTTGACGTTTCGGTGTATCTTCATACATTTTTAACCTCTCATCTAAAAACACGTCAATCAACAAATATATAGTCTCCCTAGTTGCATTGTTATATTTATATTTCCTTTCTTAAGGCTATCACTGTTCATTAATATCATTAAATCTTTATTTAGTGTAGGTTTTCTGCCCTAATATTAATAGTTTAACTTTAAAAAATGTTTATTAAAGGAGATGGGTCAAGAAATTACAGTCAAATCTCCTTTAGAATTAAAAAAAAAAAGTTTGTTAAATTCTTTTTTAGTATTATTTTAAATATATGAATTTATTGTTCGAGAATGGTTCGCTTTATCAATTATAATATTAATTTACTACTTTCATTACAATATTATCATTCAAACTTCTTAAATTAAACATTAAAAAAGAAAGTTTTCTATCTTAATTTCAATTGCATTAGGTATTATTTAGTAGGTTGTTTTGTATTAAGGGGATTATAACTTATAAAAATATGAGTCATTGCAATTAGTACTGAATTTAATTATGTGTAGGTGCAGCTATTTGCAATTATGTTTGCTGCATTCTATTTCCAACAATTTTACCGAAACGAAGTAGAATGAATAAATATTATGGTCTCTATTAAAAAAAAAAATTTTTTTTTTATTTTCAAATCCTCTTTATTGATATATAATTTGATTTTTTTTTTAATGTTAAAAGCCCTTAAATTAAAGACGCTTTAAGTCAATTCAGTTTTTAGGGATTGGATTTTTAAATACGTTTTCAATGTATGTTACTTTATTAGGCATTCCTCGTGCGTATGGAACAGAGACGTATAATCCAAATTAAAGACAAGTGAAACAGTTAGTAAAAAAACATATTAATGTACTTCTAGAATAATATACTATAAAAAAGTATTTTAATAAAAAATAATTATATTTTTTAAATGTATATTACAATAAACCTACTTTCAAATTGTTGACATTGTTAATCAGGTTAATAGAAAAGAAAAAACAATTTTTGGAGAATATTTTTGTATTAAAATTATATGGTTTATACAAGACATGGGCAATTCGCCTGTAAAAAGACAATTTAATGAATAATGACAATTCAATGAGTAAAGTTGTCTTCTTGAAAATGGCTGGATGTCGAAACGTTGGAAGTTTTTTTAAAATAAATAGTTGAGAGTAAAAGTGGATCATTGAAGTCTGTGTTAATAATAATAGAAACCACTTTCAAACAATCAATATATTAAATCAGTGATCTAAAAAGATTTATTTTACATTTTTGGAATATAATAAAAAATCACTACCTATATATTACTTCGTTAAACTATTTACTTTTCTAACATCAAGCAATTTTGTACAACAATAAAAATAGTGGCTAGGTTACAAATAGGCTCAACCGTACCAGAGGTGTTCTACCATTATCCTCGCTCGGTTCATGTCCTTGCAACGGAACCGCTCTTTAAGAAGTTATAGCGTTGCAAAGCACGCAAAAGAAAACAGAACATAAAAGGATGTCTCGGGATATGCATGACGGTCTGCCATCAGATATAAACCGGAGTAGTATTCGTCAGCATTAATATAAGAAGTACTCTGAGGCTTGCAAGCACAATATTTCTGTTCAATTGTATTCCTAAATAAGAAGTTTTGATGAAAAGTCTTAATGATAAAAAAAAAAATGACTATCCCTCATAAATTATGTACATTATTACTGTCAAGGCTGAAAAAAAAATACGAGGAGTTTAAAATAAAAACCGTTTATCGATTTTGACTTCGTAGGCGATGATTATGAAATTAATGTCTCATTGAACCACTTAGTTATAACAATAGCAAAAATAAATTTATAAGAATTATAAGAACCAACAAAAGTTTATAAAGCTATTAAGAAAGTTTTTGTACATTATAAAGGTATAGTAGAAATCACTGTCTTAAGAAAATTTAGAAAATAAAATAATTTCAAACTGCATATCAGTTTGACTAGCGCTTTTCTAATTGTAAAAAAAATTATCTAAAAAAGATTTTTTTTTTTAAATTGAGGTTAACAGAAGCTACTTTGGTCTCAAATTGTTGACAATTCATGTATTACATAAAAGTGTATAATAAAATTTGCCAAAAAAAAATTCTTCATGTTAAAAATTTCCCATTTTTATTCAGCTTTAGACCATTTTGAATGTGAAGGAGGCGTTGTCCGTAAAATATTATTATATACATTTATAAACTAGATTAATGTTTATACAATTTGAGACCAAATTAGCCTCTGTATACCCAAAAATTATAGAGATATAATTTTAGAAATGTTGAAAAATGTAAAAACAGGAATAATTAGAGCTACGTCTAGTTCTACTGAAGCCTTTTTTTTATGCTGGAGAGCATTTTTACAATCCATTTTATTACTTACCAAAATTTCAAAGTTGTGCTATAATTTTTAAAGCTGGTAGCAACAATATAACTTATATAATATATTATATTTAGTTTATATAACTTTACTAGATGATTTCTAAGAAAATGTTTTTTTTTCTTGCAGACGACCTTTATTTATACCATGAAGTATGATTACAGTTTAAATAAAAAAAAATCAGTGACTGCTATTATAATTTTTAATTTACATTCCCTTCCACCCTGAACATTTTATTTGGAATCAGTGCTCTAAATTTATTTACATTATAAATTTAAATACTTTTACATAATAATATTCGAATTATCCCTGTTTTTGAAATAATTATTCAAAAATAGGTACGTTACCGAAGAAATATTTCATATGAATTCACAAATTGTTGTCCTCATCTTTTTTGAGAACCAATTTCGTCCTATTATAAACGAATACCGTTATTCCTCTTAGTTGTTCGAAACTAAAATTGATTGTTACCAACGAGAGAGGAAATTGTGGTAATGGTTCTTGGCCCTTACTCTGTTTTTGATCCGTGGTATATTTCGGAAGTCATGCTCCAATCGTCAGGTTTTTTTCACAAAGTGGTGAGGAGATCTTCTACCTTTCAGTGTTCGTGATTTCTTTGTTCTTACAGGTTGGATTGTTAAAACAACTCTAAAACGAACAATCCTACTAATTTTATGTTATTTTTTGTATGGATTTTAATCTATGTTCTGTATAGTATTAATTTTTTTTTTCTATACCATTTTTAACTTTTTATTTCTGGTGACCCTTAATCCATCGTTAAAATTTGACTTCATTTCTGTTATTTTAGGAAAGTGAATATTTGATTTTATTATGACTGATAACATATATCAATTATTAAGATCAACCATTCTTTAAGCCTTGCACTTAAGTCCCAAAATACTCCCTCATCTTTTTACTAACACTAATGATCCTACCCCTCTTCGTTACTGTTCCAATGTTGTCTACTTTTTTCTTTGCTCCGCCCTCAACAGCAATTCTTTTTATAAGATGCAATCAAAATCTATCAATCAAAAAGCCCGTACTTCTCAAGACAAATTATCCATAATTTGCCAAACCAGGCGCCTTCGAAGCCTCGGAACATGGCCTAACACTTAATCATTTCTTTGACTTTGATAGTATTTAAATTTTAGCCAATATTCCTTACTAACAAAAACGACTCATCTCAGAAGCGATTTACATACACCTTGAACTGCAACTCGGTTACCCACAAAATTGATAAAAACTATATTTATAGCCATATTTAATATATAACTTAATTGAAAATTAATAACTAATCGCCTTCTATTTCCTACATTTCTAAACCAATTCTTGAGTCATCCTTCCTCATGTCTTACTGATTCTTTATCATAACCAAACTATCTTATTTATCACTTTTTTCAATCCCTTTTAATTATCATTTTTTATATTATGTATGTTTGTATTTTCTTATTCTTCCATTTGTAATTTATTATTTATTCCTGTAATATTCTATTATTATTTATACTGATCTTTTGTCATTCTATCATAGTATTATGAGATATTTATTTTTTGTCCTCATATATAACTATATACCTTATTTTATATTATATATACCTTATTTTATATTATATATACCTTATTTTATATATCACTATATACCATATATACACCTTATTTTCATTACTATGCACATTTCAATAATTTTATATCTTTATTTTATTACCTGTTTATTTCACCCTGTATCCCGTAAGTTACCGTTTCCACGTTTCAATAGCCGTATACCTATATCTTTTGTATTTATCTTTATCCTATTTACTATTTTATTAAATTTTGTCTACTGTTTCTATACCTCCAACTTTATATTTTTAAATATTCAATTTGTTATATCTTATTATTTTTTTTACACTTTTGTTGGCCTTACTTCCTTTGTATCTTTTTACTGTAGCCCTGATGAAGACCTGTCAGTAGAAATTGAATAAGTAGTTTATTACTAATTTTTTTTTTCCATCTAGACTGCAACCCATCTCGTTCTCATTTTGAAATTTATTGGGACCAAACTGTTGCTCTATAATTTATCCTAAATTTAATATACATTATTTACAACCACCCTGATGTTATGAATTGCCGCGTTTATTTTATTAGATTGTCTTTATGTTCATGTTGAAGTGTTAACGTAGAAGTAGCATGGAAGGGTTATATGTTAAATCTGTGATTGCCAATAAGAAAATAACTTCGAAACGCTACTGCTGGTAATACCTTTCTCCTATCGTAGCGCCAACGTTAAGGCTAACTTGGAGTGTGAAGGAAGCAGAGCTTACAGTCACAACTTGTTTTTAATTTATCTATAACTATGAAACAACGGCAAAGGTCCACCTTAGTGTGCTAAAAGAGATCTTAGTTCGAATAGATGATTCTGGATTCCGAGAAAGAATGAGGAAGATTGGAAAACCAACTTCATGTTTCAGGAAGACTATTTTAAAATTACTTGTTTCGTAATTGAGAAATTTCGAAGAAATATAGGATTTATTCAATAACTCATATTTATTTCTCGATACTAAATTACTGTATTCTGTTATTTAAAAAACAAAAAACATTAAGTAGACTGGGTGTAAAGTTATTATTCTGAGAAATATAATATATTACCATTAATTTAATTATAAAAGCTCTTAGAAACATATAGCTTAAGCCAGCAAAGGTTCTAAATGATAAAAAATATCTCTTTTGTTCGAAACACAAAGAAGTTTGAACATTACCCTAAAATTTGTACTTCTCGTGAGTAAAATTCCAGCCTGCTTCAACCTCTTAGAAGATCATTGAAAAAGAAAAGCGAAAATTCAGTGCGTTTGTGTGACATTGGTTCGTTCAATATTTAAATAATTATAACTGAATCTGAACCATTACAAAATGATTCCATAGAAGCCAATTTATTTTAAACTATTCTGAAATAAGATTATTTATAACAATTACTGAGTTAATAAAATATTGACTTAGACTCCTCGAAATGTTAATTACAGGATGATCAAGACACGATTGATTTCTCATTAGTTATAAGAATTTTAAAATTAAAGTTTTTCTTTGTGGTGAATGAACTTAGTTTTCTTTCTTTTGAAGTGAAATCAAGTTTGCAAATATTTTCCAGTTTTTCTCCCGCTTACATAACTCAGGAATGTTCAATAATAGGAGATGTTTTAAAGCGCTCTTTTAAATAATTTAATTCTTGAAACGATATTTAATTACTGATTTTTGCTATAAGTCATGTCTTAAATGCGTAAATAGCTAATTACTGGAAATAATTTTTTAAACAAATTTTTTTCACGATATTTCACAGAAGGTTCAAAAATTGAACCTATGAAATCATTTCAAAATTATCTTCTCAATGAGCATCCTCTATTGAAAATGTATCTTTACTGGACATTAAGTGCAATAGAAAAGAACTTATGTTTCTTTTGGTTGTTAAGTAGATTACTTAGACAACGCTACCAAAAGGAATTATGAACTCCATAACTAAGACGTGCCACGTTTAATTTCACTCTAAAACAAAGAGGGTATCAATGGAGACTTCGGTATCTTGTATGGAAAATAGAAAGAGTTATTCTTTTCCTAAACAGTCACATTGCTCAACTCAACCATGCTTAATTGGTTATGACGTGTTATATCATATATGAGTATGATAAAAAAGAAGATCCTTCTTTGATAACTAAATAAATAAGTTCAAAATATCATAAGTTAAAAATTCAACACAAAGACCAAAGGTATTTACTTTTTTTTTAAATAAAAATTTGTTTTTAAGGATCTTTAGAGGTGTAGAAAATATCAACTTCCTGCCTAGCATACAACAGTTTAACATAAGATAAAGCCGTGTACATTGGAATGAGATCGGGCGCATTCGTTTTAGTCAGTTGCCTCAAAATTTGTTTTTCCTTTATTTCAGAATACAATTATTTTATAGTTCGTATTTGTCTTTTTCATAGTACGGGTAACAATGAGTGATAGTCGATAATTCCATATGAACCAAATTAAAGGTACTTTGGAGTAATGTTTTTTTTAATTAGATATTTAAGTTCTATCAGTCTATTTCCATGAGAATAATACATATATTATATTAAAGATTACTTAATTTTACATTGATATACCGAATTCGCCAAAATCGAAAAAAAATATTAAAATCAATTATATAAGCGAAATTTCCGATCAATCAATTTTTCAAGTTTCTGTAACATAACAGGCATATATTTACAGATGCAAGTTGGTTCATAAATATACCAAGGTATATTTACATGTACGTATAAATTAGATTATGTTTTTTAAATGCGAAGGCCTAAAGTTCTGTTACTTGTTATCAGAGTGCAGGTCACGTGGTGAAGATATAGAACGAGAATAACGTGACGTTTCAATGCCAGTCTCTTTCCAACAAAAATTAAATAAACAATTTAAATATTGCCAGAATTTTTAAATTATGTCATACTTATCAATTGTATAACCTTAACGTAGTTGTAAAATTTAACGTGCTTACATTGAATGTCTTTTACATACGATTATATAAGTATTTCTACATTTTATAAATTTGTACAATAAAATGTAAATGCAGTTGAAGCATTACACGACTATTATACGATTAGGGGATATGAAATAAAAAGAGAACGTTAAAACTTGTAATGTGAGTATTTAAACATTTTTTAAACCATTTCTCTATGTCCTATTAATTGTTTGATTGTAATCCTAAAACTGAGACTATCTCCTGGTTATTTAAACGCGTTGATTAAATTTTAAGTGGAATGTTGTCTTTTCTTCTATTTCATGTAAATTAGTTATAACGAATAGCCTATTTAATTACTCGAAAAAGTATTAAACACTATTTACGGGTTATTACACTTGGTTTCAGTAAAATAATGTACTGAAAGATAGTAAGATAGCAGCAAACAAATACCTGCACAAACATAATTAATTCCAATGACAATAGTTACATATAAACCACATATTCAAGGTTATAAACAACCTAAAATAGGCAACTGCGTTTAAAATATAAACTATAAAATGTTGTTTAGTCTCATTTCTTTCAAATATTTTCAAGGTTCAGGCTTTAAAAGAGAATAAATTAGTATGTAATAAATTTCACATTTATTTTCTTTAATACTTGGTTTTTTTTTTGCGCATTTTTTAAAGTTTTTTTTTTTTCCAAAAATACGTAAATGAATCTTCTTGCAAGGTTATGAAGTTGTCATGGCAAATATTGCAGACAACTGAGCAAACAAGTTTTATTTATAGATGCTCATTATTAATTTTAATTATATGTTAAAATTAATTTTTAAAAAATATTTTTTGAGATATAAAATTGTTGAGAAGATAAGGTAATGGTTTTCAACAGGCTATTGTAGTAAGGGTATGCATCCTCTTGAGCGTATTTTTTTTTACATATTTTTATTTTATTAAATTTTAATTGTTTATGACCAATTTACTACATATCCATATACAAGTACCATTGTAACTTATATTAGCCATCTCGACCAATACATCGATTGAATAGGACGTGGCCTTGAAATGAGAGCAGATGTCCTGTGCAGGGTGCGAACCTCTACTGATACTATTATCTCCGCTACGTTTGGTTTGAGGGAGGTGAAATTGGAAAACTGTGTCACAAAGGGCGAGTGAGCAAGATTATATCCCATTTTATCACCGTCAGCAACTAGCTTCTCATACCGTTCTGTCTTTTGTTATTTTATAACAAATTTATTAAGAATCTTGATAAAGGTTAACTCGATAAATCACTCGGTTTTCGAAATGATGGAGAGAACCATTTATTTTATACAAATTTAGGTTTGTTCGTTATTCAAGGTGTTGAACATACAATATAAAATATGAACATAAAAATACAAACTTACATTTCCAATGTATAAAAAACCCAATAATCAGTAAAAAAAAAGTAGTATCAATTGTACGATAATATAAACAATATTAACATAAAGTCATACTTATATCTATCTTAAGTTAAAATTGTAGTATATACCAATTAAATATCAAAAAATCATAAAATATTAATTATTCAGATAAAGCTGAGGTTTCTTTTACTTAAAAAAATATACAGTATACATGAAAATGACAATAAAACATATAAACAATAACAGAAATGAAAATACTATGATAAACAATTCTTAGATAAATTGCTTTGTTCATTTTATTCATACAATTAATATTTACTGATATTGTCTGGGATTGGCGGATCAATAACTAAGGAATCATTAAATAATACACTCTATTAATCTCCTAGTTTGTGTTTTGAAAGCAAGTAGCTGTTATTAATTAAGTAACTGCTTATAATTTAGTTTTGATAATTTTAAACGAGTTTTATTAAATTTTCCTTATCCAAGGAGAGGAAGGATTCATCAATTATCAGGAATTCTCCTCTCTATCACTATGATGATGACGTCATAAGGTGTAATCAAGCCATGGTGAATACATTGCGGGGTGAGGCGATCTCCATAGAGATACACTGGCGAACATGACTAGATGAAGCCCTCTGTACACTAGGTTGACCCCTCGTTACTGACTCCCGTATTCCAATTAAATAGCCAAAAGCCTTTGTACTGCCATGTACCTAGCTCCTGTTTATCCAGTGTCTCAGTTGCCTATCATCTGAACAAGTATGATTGCCGATGAATTTTGTCTTAAAAAATAAACTTATCACTCTTATCTGTTAATGATACTTAATATCATTTCTACTTATTACAAAAGATATCCAAGTATAACCGTCAAAAAGTTATAATTTGTATT
Source organism: Halyomorpha halys (assembly GCF_000696795.3). NCBI lineage: Eukaryota > Metazoa > Arthropoda > Insecta > Hemiptera > Pentatomidae > Halyomorpha > Halyomorpha halys. The sequence continues at coordinate 39,063 of NW_027114515.1, read as the reverse complement.
ATTAGTTTGTTTGGTACATTCAAGCTCGAAAAAAGACGCATTATAGTACAATACACATATACAAACTTCATCTGTATAATGGCTTGCAGAGAATAAAAAAATAATTTAGACTGTTTATGCACTTGAAAGACCAGAACTATGCTTTGCCTGATTCCGTGTGGTTACCAAATCATTAGTGAATTAGATCAAAATTCATCCCACATAGCTCTGTTATGGAGATGAAGTTCAATTACGAGATTAGACCAATTAAATTGATCACCTAATTGACGTTCTAATTATTATAGTGGATGCTGAGTCCTACGCGCAATCTGCTTCTATACAAATGTGAATGCATGTGTATACAATTGATAAATATTATTTAGAAATTGAATTTTTTTTTACTTTTAGTTTGTTTTATATTTTATTTATTTATTATTGTGTCTATTACCTGATCAGACGGGTCCTAGATATCTGCAATTTTGCACAAACAGAAATGTCTTTCATCAAGTCCTACCAAAACCATAATTGTATTATTAATCACTTCAATACAGAGGTTTAATGAATGATGAATGAAGCATATTGAGACTTATACATGATTTTAGATCGAAATATCAAAATTTTGATAGAATTGTTGGTTATAAATATAATGTGTAAGAATTCTTCTGATGTTTGGAAGAGAGTTGCCTAAATGCGTCGGTGATTCTGAGCTGTGCATTCTGTTGTAACAGCTCTCTCGCATCTTCCTCTGTAGTTCGTTTATTCATGAGTTTAGGTTTGGAGTTTTTCTAATTCTTCAATTCATATAAATATATTGTACGACATGCTAAATCATTATAGGTGATGTAGGGATTTATTTCTGTAAGAGGTATTCTATCACTTCCTTAAGAAAGCGCATTACAGTATCTGAATTACGAAAAATTTATATTGTAGAAGTTTATCACATCATATAGGTTAATGATTTTTTTTTTTTTTTTTATTAATTTAAGTACTATAAACCACTTTTGGGGGATTAGGAACATCCTTTATATTTACAAACAGCAATAATTAATATTTACTTCAGAATTTTTTGCTAACCTACATTCTCATACGGTAAATTTATTCTAAAGTGAAGTTAAAAAAAAAAATGATAAAATTAAATAGAGGTTGCAAATAGCATATAATATTATCTTTTACACGTTGAATTAGGATGGAAATCTTATTTGACCTTGTCAGTGCTCTATGCCGTCACTGCCTTGTTTGCCTCGTTGTTGATCATTTATCACTACAGTTACTTCATGTAACCTGGCTATCTACTACTTTTATTTAATCTTTTATATAATTTATTTGACACTTCATAATAATCAATAGGCGTAGATCGGTATTTCCAAGCGAAAACTTGTAGAGTAACTTTTTGAAAGAAAAATATGTACAAAGAGTTACGGAAAAAAAGCCGAATAATTATTTTTTATTGTTATTGGTTGCCTTAAAATACTTATGAATAGCTTGCTATAAACTTTGATTAAAATTAATCATTGTTTTTAATACTTAGATCTGTAGTTTTGGGATGAGAATGGTTAGTCCCCTTACAGCCTAATAGTAAGAGAGCCGGGAAGAAAAAAAGGCAGTTATCTCACCCCAATTTTTGATTAATTTAATGAAAACTACGTATAATTAATATTCAAAATTGATGAGTCTGCCAAGTATAAGTAGGGGAAATAAAAAATGGCGGATGTTTCAAATCCTTAAAAAAACACTAATTTTTCATTCGGAGCTCTATATCTTAAAAAATACCTACAACACTAAAAATCCTAAGAGCACATTTTTTAAAGAAGAGCAAATTTGCTGAAATATTACCCCTTAAAGAGCTATTTACGTCCAATAGTTCTCGAGATATAGCTTTTTAAATAGAAAAATTTCTTTAAAATCTACCGAAAGATTAGTAGTTAGTTAATTTATTTTGAGAAATCTATATCTCAGGAACTCTGTGACGTACAGATGTGTATTAGTACTCAAGCTAGTACAATGGACTATAAAGAAGGTTACATTAACTTCGTAGAAATAGTAGTTTTCATGATATTTGCTGAAATAAATTGATTTATAGTTGTTCGGACAATAAATTTGATTTATGAAAAACTTCATTTCAGAAACCATTTAACGTACAGATGTCTGCCAGCGCTTAAATTAAAGCTAGTTAAATTTACTATAAAATAGTTAATAATGTTTATCTTTGTAAGACTAGTAGTGTTTATGATATTTGGCAAAATAAACTCACAAAATGTTAATTTATAGTTGTTCGTATAAAATGTTGGATTTTTGAAAAAATATATCTCTAGATCCATAAGAAGCACATATGTCTGCCAACGCTCAAAATAAAGGAAATTTAACTTACTATAAAGTAGTTTATTACTCTTATCTGCGTACGAGTAGTAGTTTTTATGATATTCACATATTAATATAAATTTGGCTAATGAATATTTGTCTGAACAACTATAAATCAATTTATATTAGCAAATTTCATGAAAACTATTACTGCTACGAAGATAAACATAATAAACTACTTTATAGCTCATTAAACTAGCTTTAATTTGAGTGCAAATAGACATCTGTATTTTAAATGGTTTTTGAGATATAGACTTTTCAAAATAAACTCACTAACTACTGATCTTTCAGTACGTCCCATATAACATTTTTATGAAATGTTGCTTTTTAAAAAGGTATATCTCCAGAACTATTTAACTAAATAACTCTTTTAGGTCTCATATTTTAGCAAATTTGCTCATCTTTAAATGACGTTCTCGTTAGGTTTTCTTTTGTTGTTTCTACTTTTTAAGATATAGAGCTCCGAATGGAAAATTAATATTTTGACTAGTAATTATAGATAGTTTTCATTAAAGTAATCAAAAATTGGGATGAGATAACTGCCTTTTTCTCCTCTTGGGCTCTTGTACTACAAGGTTTGCAACGCTTATGTCCAAAACTGAAGAGAACATTGAACCATGCACCTCTCGTAATCCATCAAATGGACATGCGCACTATGATCAGTACGGCATATTACCGAATAAGAATTATGACATACAAATACAACAGACTTCATTCAGTCGCGGAGATTCATGGCTAGTCCACGGCGTTCGTCATTAGTTCTAGGTCGATGAGCACACTGGGGTTTTACGCTAGGGAAGCATCACATAACAGGAAACATACTTTATAATTATAAAATTAAAACTCAAGATTTTTTTTATTTTTTTTTATTATGTGTCTTATAAAAAGGACTGATTTTTGACTTTATGCGCCGGTCAGTTTAAAAATATATTTTGAGAAAATCGAGCGTTTCTCCTTTAGAATTCTTTAGAAATTTGTTTGATTGCTTACCAGCTAAACTATCTTATCAAATGGCAAACTGGTTATTGTTTAATCTTTACAGTATTAGTTTATCCTTCAAAACTACAAATCCAAATTTTAGATTCTTGTAAAATACCTTGTGTAAATTAATTTTGTTATGTAAAACTTTTTGATTTGAAATGAGAAGTTCATTATGCAGTAGATGCTATCTTCATAATAGATATTTTTTTTACCAAGAAATATGTTAAGTAAGATGCTTAAATATTTCAAGGAAACGAACTTCCTTAGCAGGACAAATGATAAACTTATTTTTAGCCATTTAGTATGATTTGGGTTAGTTTTCTTTTCAATATTAAACCTTAGAAATCGAACAGAAAAATAAAATTAAGACCTCCC
>NW_027114515.1:2125-34395 GCF_000696795.3 Halyomorpha halys | reverse complement strand
ACTAAAGATATTTCTATTTATTCCTCTTGCAACTTTCTGTATAACTTTTTAAAGTTCATGAAACAGGAGTATACATTTCGAAGGACCACTGAAATGTAGTTTCGTTAACTAATTATGTAGTGGAAGCATTTAATTATTTTTCAAATTAACCCTGCACCCATATTTTGTCTTAGTGGAAAGTGGCCTAACTATCGTGATGCTTTATCTATTTGTTTTTCTCCTTTTGGTGAGTTACTTTGTTGATTGCCTGATCCAATTGTTGTTGAAGTACTTCCTGGGCATTATAACACCATGGCCAACAGTTTACGCCAGAACAAATTGTATCCTTTCACACCTCTCCCCTCTTTTTTTTTTTTTTTTCACTAAAACGAAATGAGCTCTTAACTACGGTACTGCTCTGTGATGTTATTACTATTTTAATATCAGGTTGTAAAACTTATCTTTTACTACCCGTAGGAATTGAATTACGCTAGATCGTTTCATTCTATTGTAGAACGAATCAACTGACTAGCAAATTTTCTCAATAATTTTATTTACATACTCCACGCCTAATGTCGCTTTTGTTATTATTCATTGTTAAGGTACTTTTATTATTTTATTCTGCTGATGGTTGTTATAGCCCAATTTCAATCATTTGAAACTTGTAGGAAACTGTAGATTCTTGTATCTTTATGGCGTCATGATTGCGGAGAAGTTTTAATGACTGTCGTCTAATATAAGAGAACGAGAAACTTCGAAATTGGGCACTTTCGGACACTCCATCTTTTCTTCGGACACTCCATCCCAATCCTTAAACAGCTCCTAAAATCCCGTGATTCATTTCCTCGAAGTACTCGCCACCTTCTAGAATTTTCTCTTATTCTCCCACATTTCGACTACGGGTGCCTAGTGTTTGTCGGACTATCCATTGAACAAGAAAAGTGATCAAAGAGACTAATGAACTGTTTTATAAGATTTATTTTCGGTATCCCTAGGCGTTCACATATATCACATTACTAGTCCGAGTAAACTGGCTCTATCCCAGTATACAACACCTTCTTGGCACATTTATATTTTAAAACCTAATAACCAAAAAAACCTCCCTACATCATTGACCTCCTTACCCTACGTTTATCCATTCACCTATTAAACACAAGATCCCAACATACCGATCTCTATAATCTTACCTACAGAACTGCCTCATATGAAAAATCTTTTGCAGTCCGAGTAACCTCATTTGCGAATTCCTTATCCAAATCCATCCGTAAAGCTTCCTCCTTAACCTTGTTCAAACATCAACTTTATATCCATCTCTCCTGGACTATCAAACTTCCGTGAAGTTGTGAATAATAGGAAGCATTATAAACATAGATAACTAAGTATTTTTGTTTAGCATGGGTAAGGCGACACTATCTGAGTCGAGTGATGATCATTTCTCTTCTTCCATGTCTGGAACGTCGAACCCATTTCTCGACTTTCGGTTTTATCATTTAAGCTTATTCATTTTTTTTTTTTTGGTCCTTACTTGGGATGACAAACTTTTGCATTAGTAATGTCATGTGACGATATCGCCCAACCGGTGTGCCTCAGTTGCTGTTTTTTCAGCAATTTCATTTCCAGTTATTCCAATATCACTCGGTATCTATACGAATACTTTGGTGTTTTCAGAGTGTGGTAGTTTTGGTAGTAATAAATAATAACGGAATATCACAAAAATATGGGCAGTATTTTTTTTATATTTCAAAATAAACGGCATTATATTTAAAAAATTAAACACATTATGTAATATCATTTGTGGATCGACTCTCTGATCAAGAGATCGCCTATGAGGCGATAAACTCAGTCTCTACAAAGTCGTTACCTGATCCTTCAAAAGGTTTGAAACAATAAATAATAGTTAAGATTGATCCTGCTCAGACCACCTACTTCTATAAAAGTTGGTATACAGTTAGAGTGGTTCCAATGCTACAAATTAATTTTTTTAAATAAATTAAGCAAAAAAACTATCATTTTTTTAAATACAATATATTACTATTAACAAGCTGTTTAGAAAGACGCAAATGATTTTTATGAAAATTTACTCAACCGTATCTTAATAATCTTCTAAATATTCCTTATTGGAAAGGGATGAGAGGGTATTGCATAATAATTATAGAAACTCAACTCTTCGGAATGATGCGGTTGCTTATGACAAAAATGAGGCATTAATTATTAGGAATGTGAAGCTGGAGGATTTTCTATAACTGCCGAAAAAATCCTATACATGTAATGAAAATCAAATAAATAAATAATAAAAATACTTTTAATCAGTATAAAATAGTTTAAATATTTAAAAAATATATAAAAACCCTTTTTAAACGCCTTTAGATCGATTATAAACATTTTCTTTATTAAATTCTTTATTTTATTTTCTATCGATTTATCATACTATTAAAAAATATTATACTGATGAAATGATTACTGAAAAATTCACTAAAAGATTGTACAAAACTTTAATTTCCTGTTTCGGAATTATGTAAAACTTCTAATACGGTTTAACTAAAGTTCATCGAAAGCGAAGCCAATGGAGGAGGGTTTCTATTGAACAGGGCATTTTTCACTTTTCTTTATATTGTTTTTTTATTCCTTTGAATTTCCTCTCAATAAAAGGTTCAAGAATATTGTTAACTTAGTTGTGAAGAAAGTTACTGAATTTCATTTATTTAACTAAGTTTAATGATATGTTGAAAATCCTGTAAAAAAGTTAATAAACTTGCTTAAAACAGTGTAAATAATTATTAAAAAGTATTAAGTTACTAAGTCATTTTATGAAAACGTTCAAATTAAATAACACCACAGCCATTCGGTTTTCGTACGTTTTGGGAATACCAAAGCTAGTTTCTTGCTTATCATTTTGTTAGTAATGTTTTAGGATATATCTATCTAGGATCTGACTATCTTTGAATATCCTAGGGTTTGTTTCAATAAAATAATTTGTTAAGGTAAGTTGGGGCAGTGAGGTGGGAAATCGAATCATGGTTCGAGGTCATTCCCGTTGCTTTTCCGCAGTGCAGAGCAGGTACAATCGCTGCTGCTGATGATACCTCAATTCCTTCAGAAGGAAGAGGAATTTAATAAACCTTTGACTGGAAGAATCTTAAGGTATTAACTTGATTTAATGAATGACAACAATTTCTTCCTTATTGCCATTCATTAAAAGAAGAGGAATTGTTTAACGCAATAGTTCAGAATATTTACAAAATTTGCTCAAATATATACGCAACGAATAATCTATTATATCATAAGGGTTGAATCCGTCACGAAGCATTAATAATATTTAAGAAGTTTTTTTTATTGTATGAATAAACACTAAGGAATATCCTATGAGAGTTTACGTAGACATGTACATTTTTTATTAATTATTACTTTTTTTTAAATATTTAATATTAAACCAACGAACTTGGACGTCGCGTCCTTCAAATCGAGACGTTTCAAGTGTTCCAAGTTCTCCAAAATGTACCTCAACAAATTGTAAGTATTTTATTCAAAAAAGAACCTAGTAAATCAGAAAAGGTGCAAAATATACTCGTCTAAAAATTATAGAGATTTGTTGTTTTAACACAACACCAATATAATAATCGAATGATTTTTTTTTTTACGTTAGAAACAATGACTTAGGCATTAATATTTGTATGACCTATTGTTTTAGTTACTTATTTAGTTATAGTTTATAAGTTATTTTAGTAGTTAGTGTTAGTATGTTAAACACTGTAATTCTAGGATATGTGTCAGTAAGAATGGGAATAGCATAAGTCACTTTCCATTTATTGTAAGAAACTATATGTCTTGTTAAGGTACATAATGAAAAGTATATTTCTCACCGGCTTATATCGCTGCTTTGCTTAAATAGTGGTACAACTCACTCATGAAAAAGTTTTGATCTATTTTTTAATTGGGCGTATTTCAAGGATATTACCGTAGCTAAGAGATTCTTACTCTACTAGAGTATGTGGTTATCTTATTCTACTCTCCTTCTACAGACTATCTTAGATATAATAGGCTTGTTACAAAGGAACAACAGTCTGTGCTATAAGAGAGAAATGTTTTATTTAATAACAAGTAATGCTGACCAAAAACAATGAATTGCTATGAAGTATGAAGCATACTAATCAGTCCTATGATATATTATAAAATACATTTAATAAAGAATAAAAAAACATTTTTTTCTTATAACACTTAAAAAAAAAGCCCCGATATTCACCCATATTGTTTTGGAACATGAACTAACAACATTAAAATATTAAATAACAAATAGTAAATTTTTTCTTACTCTACTGGAAAATATACACCATATAGCTTATCAAATTCTTTCTGAGATCCTTTCTACTGTTTGACTTTAGAGGAGAATAATAACGAATAACATTATACACCTTTCTTTATTCGGTCTCAATTGTTCGGCATGTTAATTTCAAAAGTGGTACTACGGGATGAACCTGTACTATCACAATCATTAGATCAGGGTATTGAACGAAAATGGAGCAGTGACCTCCGGAGCTGAGGAATTATTGTAACATCCTGTGCAGGCATGATGGAGTCCCACGTAGTGGTTGGTAGTACTAAGGGAGGTTTTTGAATATATTGTTGGAATTAAGTGCAGGGATTGCTCAAAAATTAAACTAGTACCCATAGTTAAAAAATAAAATCCTTTTTAGAAAACTCCATTGCCACCATACAATAAGTATTTTTGTAAAACTTTAAAAAAAATTATTTTTCTTCAATAAATATGAGAAATTCAAAAGTATGGAATAAACCTATGGTCCAATGAAAATTATAATAAACAGAAAAAAATATGATTATATATAAACATAATATAAATAAATATCAGTATAATAATTTAGATTTGTCTACTTGAAACCAACTCAAAAATATTTTAACCGGAGAACCAACCAATGAATTATTAATTTTAACAATATCCGGCCCGACTTTACCAATAAATGTTACCTGAACTGAGATGCTCAGTGAAAGACTTTCCTCTTGTAATATGCGCTAGGAAAATTATTTGCAGAAATATTTTAGAAGTCTATTTTTAACAAAGAAATTATATATATTATAAAGAAAGAAAGTATAATGTATATATATACATGTTTATTTTTGTTTATATATATGTATAAACAAAAGAAAGAAATGTAAAACAAATTAATTTTATGTATTAATAAAAAAAAAGGAAAAACAACTTAATACGTTACAAACACTTAAACTAATTTTATAATAAAGAACAAAAGAAAACTGTCGATGAATGTGTCTTGAGCAAATGTTTGTTTGTTTGTAAATGTTTATATTTAATCTCCACCTGGCCCCTGTTTCATAATGAAAGCTAATATTATTAGTTCAAAATACAAGTATAGAAACAACGTGGTAATTTCACTAATACTCATATTTTTTCATAATAGGGAGGACTATTAGTAATATTATAGGAGTTAAAAAGTACTAAAGTACAAGTAACTATTGTACAAGTCAGTGTAATTGTATTAAGTTAAATCGACAAGACTAATAGTATTAGTTTGTACTTTATTATGAAACAGGGCCCAGATGACAGCTGAGAGGTTCTGGAAGCACGCAGAATAGAGGCCCCTGTGTGAGTGAAGTGGCTTGGCCAAAAGGTCCTACTTTTAGTAAACAAATATCTTATAGTAAAAATAAATCGATTTTATAAACTGACTGAACTAATAAAATTATTAAATTTTTATTCAATGTTGCTGCAACAGCGAACATAAAAATTGGTAATAAGTTGTTCCTCTTAAATTGTTCAAAAAAATTTTTTAGTGCATTTAAATATTTATCATGTTTATTGTTTATAGTTTCGAGGGTAATCCTAACCCAACTTTCGAGAAGTAACCCCCACATGTGACTATTGATCTTCCATCACTTAAAAATTAAAATCGAACACAGGACAATAACCTGTTTCAACAAACGAACTTACTTAAGTAGGGAGTTATTTTTTTACAGATCATGGTACCGTTACCAAAAAAATATGTATATATATATTTTTTTTTTTTGGTAAAGTTGTTTTTGAAATTTTTTTAATGAAAGTTTCTCAATCCAAATTTATTTACCAATTAGGATATAGGTAATCAATATACATTAATTATTTAATGATTATTATATTAATTATTTACTATTTACATTTTTTGTCACGTTCAGATTACCTGATAACATAATGTAGCCTAAACAACTTGAGATCATAATCATCTTAAGACAACCTTGAACAACCCAAAAAAAATTAATGTTTCAGTGAATTATTCCAGGTGTATTTGTAATACACCTGGAATAATATGGATATTTGTGATATATATAATAGATTTCAAGAAAAACAAAAGGGATCAGGAGGCTTTTTTATTTTTTATATATATATATTTTTTTTGTTTCCTTTGAACCGTAGAACACTTGGTCTTAATAAGATCGCCGCTTTCCAAGCGCATTTAGGTGAATTGGACCGTGAAAAATAAAGTTCATTCTTAACTTTTTTTGTTGTAAAAGTTGACATCTTTTGTAAAAACTTATAAAAGCTTATTTCATCATCACTAGAAATAATTAATTGTCACTTTAGATCTAGTAATGTAAGGTTGGAACTGGTTAATTCAATTGTCAATTAGCTTCTTCGGGATGAGACATATCAGTCATGTGTTCACAGAAGAGTAAATGAAAATTTACACTCCACAAACAAACATTTTTGACCTCCCCATCTATTCAATACTTCAATAATTCTCCATATCGACTCATTATATTTGAATGTTTTCTTAGGAGATAATATATGTTTCAATGTTTGTGAACTTAGTGAGAATAATAATTACTACTACCTATTATAAAAGAGTGATGTCCTTGTAGTTGATGAGCCATTTTTCGCTGTTGATGTGAGATGTGCTTACTGCATTCATGTGATCTTGGCGAAACCTTTTTTTTTTTTTTGTTTCGATTGGATCCACAGATTTTGTAGACCTTTGGCCGCCCAAACTAGCCTTCTCCGTGCCTGCCTATCTTAAGCTACTGCTTTCCAGTTTGCTCCATGTAGCTCTTTCCCATAATATTTTTACTTTCATTTACCTATATATAAAATATACAATGAGGAGAATCATTACTATCGTGCAAAATGTTTAATACAACGTTTCCACATACTTTGAGGTCGCTCGAGTTGTAATAACGAAGTCTATAGTTAGATACCATTAATAGTCTAGATATGGTTTGGATTTGCGTGAGCTTCTTTTTGAGCCAAGTTTTTGACCATCTTAGCTCAAAAACTTGGCCCAAAAACCCAAAGGTTGTATGTGTGGGATGTTAAAGTAACTTTTTAGATAAAATTGAATGACCCGAGGTGCTCTACCTACCTTATAGAGTACCTTTTTCTCATGTTTTCGATTTCCTGAAAAACGGTTCTAAAGATTTTGATTAAAATCGGTGTATCAATGTACAACTAAGTAGCCTTTAATATCAGCTAGGCCTTATCCTTATTGAAATAGATTCTTGACAGGGCTTAAATGCCGACTTTTTAACATGGCTTCCTTTTAATATGGCTAAAGTACCTTTAACTTTTTTTCTTGAAGAAGTTTGTCGGGGGGTGCGGTCAGTAAAGAACAACATAAATAAACAAAACAATATTTATTTATTTTATGCCCTAATTTTATTCTAGGCATAAAATAAATGAATATTGTTTTGTTTATTTATGTTGTTCTTTACTGACCGCACCCCCCGACAAACTTCTTCAAGCATTAATCTACGGTCAACCATCTACATCTCATTACCTTTAACTTTGTTTGTTTGAAATATTGAACCATTTTGTATTCTTAGTAGAAGTAAAAAATGTATTAATGTAAACCATGAAAGGAATTAGTATTAACTTAAGGAGATAAGAGGACAAATATTTTTTTCATGTGAAAACATTTTTCGTTTTCCATTCACTTATGTCTTTTCTGATTTGAAATTTTCGTTCGTTTCAGGGAATTATTTAGAAACTGTTTGTCACTTGTAGGATGAATAAGAACATTGAACTCAATTATTGATTCGATCAGCATTTTTAATTGTTCAAGGCGTAAATTGGAACAAATGCAAGGTCAAGTCGAAACGCCAGATGGATGCTTGAGAGTTATGATGCAAATGTTCCTTAATGACATCAGCTTCTTTGAAACAAGTTGTTAACGTTTTATTGTATATTGTAACGATATAATCGACTAGTAACGGAACAATAACCGTATTACTGTGTCTTATCTCCCAGCTAGATTAGTTGGGCTGATACTCTAAGTCTAAGTTTGTAACGTCATCCCTCGCGCTCCTCGTTTCATCTTTAATAATCCTTCCTGTTCATAAATAGCCCGAGGTGAAGAGTGCTTAGAATCTATTATAGACTGCTACTGGTTGCCTTATTTAGATGAAGATTATTTCTGAAAGTTTCAAGCCGGAAAAGCATCTTCCCAATTTTTAATTTTCTCAGTTATATATGTTACGAAGTATTTTAATTTTCCTAATCCTCTTGGATTTGAACTTTTCACTTAACTGTCAGCAATGTAGACACTTAACTAACGTTTCGATATCAATAATCAAATGACGTTCCAACCATTACAAACGCCAAATTCAGAACCATTTCTGAATTTTTTTAAATTCTGAGCTGAACTAGGACTGGGAATTTAATTCCGAACTATAGATATCAAATTTATAACTGTTTCAACAAAAATATATATGTATATTTTTAACCACTTAGATTAAAAAAGTTTTCCAATACTAGCATCATTGGACTTCTACTGTATAAGAAAAACCATCATTAAAAACTTCAGCTTCATAAGCATTATCAAGGCATCGTACATACGGAAGCTTTTCATTATGCGGTTACTGCTCTGCTCCTATGGACCGCAGTGTTACACTTATTCTCCCAATAAAAAGTATATCTAACATACAAGAATGTTTCCAATAGTATTGGTAATTTCTGAAATTTGTGTATTCCAAAAAAAAAAAAAATTCTGCGTTATATGCGATAGATAGTTTTGTTTAAAAAATAATTATTTTAAACAATAAAATTATATTTTACTCTTTAACTATTTCGATAATAAATGAGATTTAAGAAGAAATAAATTCATAATCAATAACAGCTCAATCGAATTATGGCGCCTAACGTGATACGTAAAGATAACACCAACCTTGTGAATTTCCATATCAGATATTTCAGCTAATATATTTCTCTCATGCACTACTCATTAATGACTGCATTGCATACATAAGTACACGTATTTATATTTAGGCAAAGGTTAATTTGGTTAACATTCATTGGTTTCAATGAGGACTCTTTGTTATTTCATACTGGTTTCCTAATAAATAGGTCAGGGATACAATGACAAGTTCAGACATTGGGTTAACAATTTCAATTCCATTCCCACTAAGTGAACGTATTTCAATCAACATACTTGAGTTGATCTTAAATTATCGTTTTCCATTCTTGAGTAAATATAAATTTAATAGTCCCGATTTAAAGCAAGGACTACTAGTTATCTTAGCACATTCACATGTGACTATCACTAATATGATATTGATGGACTGATTGACATATAAAAAAAAAACTATATCCATGTTTTGGATATATAGCTATAAAAATATCGATGCTTTTCCTTATTTCTTAAACTTTTTAAAATCGATTTTAAAAATTATAACAGCTTATTATCGGTCTATCCCAAATACTAATTTCCTTTAAATCCATATCATACCATAACCTTTATTTATAATTCTCTAAACAGGAATCAAAACCATTTTTTTTTTTTGTTCAAAACAATCAAATTAAGAACTGATAGTAATAAGATGTGATGACAATAATTATCTTAAGTGAATATTACTATTGCATTATTATTATTATTATATTTTAATTCTCTTCTAGTGACTTATGCTAACCAAAACAAGTTTATTTAATAAGTTTCATATATTTCATTATGAAAATTATTCACCTTATTTACATATACAAGTTTAATTAATTTATCATAATATCTTAATTTTCATACTTCTATATTTTCAGATTATTTATCATCTAGTAATACAGTTATTCTGTTACACTGGTTAAGCTGTCTGTTTTGTTGTATTCTATTACGTAATGATGTATTGTATTACATAATAATCTTGTTTTTTCTTAGTTCTGATTAAAGACTACAATTTAGGCTGAAAAGTTGACTGAAGTAGTATATAAGTTTTGTTATCTTCACTAACTGCACTCCCCATCCAATTTCTCCCTTATACTTCAAATGGAACTGATTGATTTTGAGTTTAATAATATTTTTAAAGAAAAATGCTTCACTTCATCATTACTGGAATTTAAAAAAGCCCTATTTTTAACAGTTTAATCAGTTTCAAGTATTTCCTCATGCTTCCCTCACAGGATTACTCAACCTTGTGAAAAAAATATTCTTTAAAATTAGTCTAATGCACTTGTAAACTTGAAATAAATTAACTGCTTCAAATAATCCTATCGCTACTTTGGGTTAATAGTTGTATACCTGACAAAAGTAACAATTTTGGTGTTATTTTGAATTGAACGTATTAATGAATTAAGAAGATAGTAGTCTGTAATTTCTTTATATATTAGGTTCGTATTACAGACTTTCCTAAAGCTAGTAGGATTGTACATAGTAATCCTAGTCTACAGTACAATCTACGGAATACGCCAAATATAAAATTTAAAACAACATTCTTGTGTCAGATGTGCCACTATTAAACCAAATCAATGATATGAGGACAGTTACAGTTAAATAAATCTTATTAGTTATAATAGTATTATTTAACTTTATTATGTGAATTACCCCAACATACTATAACAAATAAACAATTTTAATAAAAGATGTACTGAATCTTATCTGGTTATTATCAATATAATTAAGTTAAATATACCTTACATTATCCATTTCTTGGATTTTTAAAGGTATATTAATAATAAATCAATAAAATATTTTGTGAAAATATAAAATTTTATAAAACTATCTTACTTTTCTTTTAGGCTAGTGATGGAAGAGAAGGAGAGGGAAGAAGAAGCTGAGAGATGGAGACAGCGGGAAAGCAGAAATGAGACAGCAACGCTCCCAGTTAAGGGGGGACCTTGGAAGAACAGATTCACAACAACTGCAACACTTGAATGTGCAAGACATGTAAGCTCTGTGAGTATGACGAGGAATAAATTCTGAAAACCTTTTCTGTATTCTTTGGTTAATAATGTAGAAACTGCTGAATAGTTTGTAAGTATTAGTTATATTTATGAAAATAGCTAGGCTAATTGGCACATGACTTTTAAAGAACCTATACTTTATTAACCAGTGAGATATTGTATTTATTTGATTCACTTTCATTATCAATATATTACCACACTTTTATCCATTAATTCTTTTATTATTGTAATGTTTTTTGTTAATTAAAAAATAATAATATACACTATTGTACTAAATAATATTGGTGTCCTGGTTTCTCTTCAAGTTTTTAAAAGTAAAGTCTTATATTTTATTTGATGGTATAATAATGAATATTATCAAATTTATTGCTTGGTTTTCTAGAAGATTAAGTTATTGGTAACAATAATTAAAATATCTATTTAAATATTTTAGAATGATTTATGGACACTTTTTAGAAAATATTTCCAATTTCAACATTTTTTTTTTATAATTTCAATTTTTATTGGGATTATTAGATCACCTGTTTCTTACTAAATCAAATTATGAGATGCCATAAAATCAATGAATTTAGAACATGAATATATTCAGTATAAGTTTGAATAAGAAATTTATATATGTTGCCTATTAATTATGATGGTTCTGACAACCACTAATTCTTATTAGTTATCCATTGCGTACATTTACATAATATAATTTTTTTTGGTATTTTAAATAGTTGTTTAATTAAAGATTAGGTTAAAAACTAGTTACATTCTACCTTTCTGACCTCCATTTCAATTTTTTATTTAAAATCTGTTAGCACTTCAAATGCCTCCTATACCATTCATTAACTGAAGGTTCAGAAACACTAGAAATGATTTATTCCATGATAGAATAAATGGAGTAATAATAGCCTTCAACGAATGGAGATCTGAAAGATTAATATTATTTGTTACCTCCATATCTCAGTAATTTTTCTGAATTATTTTTATTATTATTATTTACTGGAACTTCTTTTATTTGGCAGAAAGATAAAAGGACCACTTTGACCTTTTAGTTGTATTTTCTCCTCTGTTTTAATTTTCTGTTATTCTACATCATCTTCATCATAGTGTATGGTATACATAAAATTATATGTTTTTAAATAAACCTAATTATAATACCAATAAATACAAATTTATTACTGGTAGAAATTTAAATTTGCAGTTTTTTTAAAAGATTTATTACAAATTTCACAATTAGAAATGAAGTCTTATATTAAAGTAAAGAAATCAAATGAATAAACAAGGAGCAACAAAAGGGAGGAAAATAAATCAATAAAGAAACTGTTAATTATAAAAAAAATAATTATTCCAAGTGAATTGAGTTTATTGTTATAATAATAAATATTTAACAAATACTTTTGTTTTATCATTACTAATTCCAAAAATTATTCTTTGCCCAGTATATTAAAAATTGTTCGTAAATAATTGAACAATTAATTAAAAGTAATTTATTTTTTATTTGTGTTTGAACACAGACATCCATCTCTACCATCTGTAGGGGGGAGGAAGAAGTTTAGTCAAACTAGTTTATTTCCTGAGAAAAAAAAAATACTTGTGGAAAACTGGAACTGTCAATCAGACTGATTGACTGACTAGTTTTCACAGAAAATATAACAATGAATGTATATCACTATTAACATGAACTATAATGGTCCCTAAGACTGAGGTTCAAACTGGTGCTACCTTAACCAGTCTAAGAGTTATGCTAATGATTAATATCTACATTTCCCGAAATTTATTTGACAGATTCAACATAAATGATTCATCGATATGATATTATTTGCAGGTTGATGCTCCATCCATACCTGGACTGTTATCTGCAGGAGGAGACTTAGAGAGAAGAGACCGCAATGCCAATGCTGATCCTGATGAAAAACCCCCAAAACTTGTGGTCAACCTAAATCAAATTGACAAGGCTTCTCAAATTCCAGAACCTCTTCCACCTCCAGAAGATGAGATTGAAGTTAAGAAAGAAGATGATATTGATGGACGAAATAATGAAATAGATAATAATTGCTGTGTGGATTGTTTATATTTCACAATGCAGTGCTGTGACTGCTCAATAATGTAGTTAAGAGGTGATCATTTATAGTATGATAAATTGTAATTGTAAATATGTGTTGTATATATTTCACCTCCTTAATAATAAAACTTATGATATCTATTTACATGAAGCAAATTATATTTTCCTATAGCATATTTTTATAATTTTAAATATTTTGTAAATCTAATTTTTTTAAAATAAATCAAATTTTATTAAATTATGACTTTAATATTAACCAGCCTTGCTTAGTTATCATGCATTAGATTTTAGTGTATTTGGTTTTTAACATTTAGCCTAAGTCTAGGTAACATTAATAAAATATTAGATTTATTTTTTATTAATATACTTGTTTTTAGAGTGGTTTAGTTTCTTTAAAACAATTTTGATCCTTTTTCTCTCAACTTTATTCTTTTTAAACTTCCGACGTTTCGACCACTTAGGTCATTTTCAAGGATTCCTTATTTTGTTTTCATTTTTTCCTTTAAAATTCTTTAAATGCCGGCTAAATAGGGAGTTTGCAAATGAAAATAGTAGTAAGAAAAGTGGTTAATAAAAGTTTTAAATTTGGGAAGGAATTTTATAGAGGAATTTATGGGACAAAGGCAATTAGCCGGCATTTAAAGAATTTTAAAGGAAAAAATGAAAACAAAATAAGGAATCCTTGAAAATGACCTAAGTGGTCGAAACGTCGGTAGTTTAAAAAGAATAAAGTTGAGAGAAAAAGGATCAAAATTGTTTTAAAGAAATTAATAAAATAATTTTCAACATAATAACTTATTTTTTACTAATTTGCTGAAAGAATTGCAGCATCTCAAGATTCAAATATAACTAAAAGAGGTAAATCCATCCCTCAAATAATCTCTGTGCGAATTTTAGCCAAAAAATAAGGCTCTATATAATATTGAAACCAAAAGGGCTCAACATTTAAGTTGTTTAATTAAAGTACAAGAAAACAGGGCACCAAACTATTCCTGAGGGTATGAATGTAGAGCACCAATACAGTGTGTTCTAACAGATTTAGAAGGCCTCGAACAATACTGTAAATAAAAAGGAGAATTGAATATGTCAGAGGTTCACCTCTTGAATCACATATGGTTCGCAAAGGTATTTGCCTTAGACACTGTCAGGAGAAATTATTTAGAGGAGGTAGAATTAAAAGAGAATTTATAAACAACAACTTTTAAAATTTCTAAGATAGTGGTAGAGATCTACTCCAAATTGGATTATTTTTATTAGTTAAATTGCTGGGGGAGTAAAGCTACTTGGTGTAAAGGCCAACAAAAGCTACACCCTGAAAGAGACTAGCTTTAAATGGATCAAAGAATCCCTTTTTTTTTTTTATTCTTTGAAATAATATATTTATAAATCCATACCAACCATGAAGAAGTCATTTAGTCGAGTTATCATGAAAACCTTTTTTAGATCCCAGGTTTGTCCTTTGTTTACAAGAATAAATTGGCAACTTGATTCAATGAACAAGTTCATGTACATTTGTTGAAAGAGTTTATTCAACTCTAGGATTTAGGAGATAACTGTGTAATTTAAAATCATTGCCCTGAAAAATGGAACTTTACAACGTTATCAACTTCTTCATGGTAGGTGCACAAATATCATATCTTACACAAATGTAAACTTGAAGTAATCAACGGAAAAACAAGAATGAGACATTTGTTGCTTTAAATACTTTAGCTACTGGTCTCCAGGAGCACATCACACTGTAACGGCTCTTACAGCTCTAAAATGTTATGGATTACTTGAGGACTAGATTATTTGGAAACAAACAGAACATTGGAAAAAAAAAATGTTCCAGTAAGCAGTGAATCCAAGACATGAAGGAGGGAAACTGAATGGTTACAAGAATGTTTAAATTCTAGGGATTGGCATGTTAACATTGTAAATATTGAGCCAAGAGTTCATTACAAAATTAATTAAAATGTGCATCATGAAAATAATCAATTAAAAATTAAAATTATGATTCATGCAAGATAATTAAATTGTCCTATGATAATCTGTTATTTAATTTAAATTTCTATCAAGAGGTCGTTAAAAAAAAAAAGATACACACCTGGGTCAAACTTTAGACTAGAGTTGCATAGGTAGAACTTATAATATGTATAAGTCTAGAATGGCACTATTCCGTTTAGCTCATCCTCTCCATAGTCAACACTAGCAGCCATAAACAACTGTTCATTTTGACACATCAATTTTAATTCTTTCACAGTTAAATTAACATTTTAGCTTAAAATTAATATTTTCTTATAAAATTCAATACATACAAAAAAATAGTTGGTAAAAGTAATATAAAGAATCAGGCCAAACCTCAAATTATAGAGAAGAATAAAACAAAAAATTGGTTAATAGAAAATAAAAAATGTTAGGTTGTATTTAGATCATTTAATATTACTATAAATTCATGTTGAATGTCATAAGAAAGTCTCAGTTCATCTTTCTATTAGCTTATGTTTAGTAAAAGGTTTTCAATAAATATTTTTATAGAGGCTAAATAAGTAAACACCTTCTAACTTCTTTAAAAAATTTCTATTTGATAAACACATTACAATAGCACCTCTGAACATTAACATGAACAAAACACTCACTAGTTCCTGTAACCATTCTTGTTAGATCTATTTCATGATCATGGCCTCTTTGATACAGCCTGCTATATAATACAAATAATAAAATATATCTTCAACACTTTCTCTCATTTTATAATTTTATTTTTATTTTCAATTGCCCTTGAGCCCGATGTTCTTTCATAGACTGGTGAAACTGGGCTTATGGAGAGACTTGGTGAAATCTGCCAGTTAGTGCTCTGTTAAAATTCTATGAACAACCAATTCTCCAATGGTGACCTACTCCCTTACAAATAAAAATGCCAGGTTTTAATGTGTTTTATCCAGTGTTAGTACTCAGAGTTTTGTACAAGCCAAGTTTGCTTCTATATTTGATATTGCCACAGATGTCTGACACTGACTTAACCAGGAGATAGCACCTCCAGCGTACAAGCATACTACTCCTGAGGTTGAACTCCTTGTGATCTCATCTGCTCCTAAGTCTGCATCACAGTATCCTTCTAAAATTCCCATTTCATAATCAGGATGGTAAATTATTCCAAAATCCTGTGTAGCTTTCAAGTACTGAAATATGTGGGTCACACTTACCCTATCTTCAGTCTTGTGATTCTCTAAAGAATGGGATGCTGCTCATACAGCATAAGCAATAGCAGGCTTTGTGCCTGTCATCAGATGTATTAAAGTACTCACAGCTTGTTTATATGAGAACTTTACTGTCTCAAAGCTCTTCTTTCCCTGCCTTCATTGTCTCTTTGATTATTGGTGTTACAATTGGTCTGCAACTGCCCCTCCCAGAAAAATCCAAATTTTTCTTTTTATATCCTTTTTAATTAATCTTAATTGAATCATTTTCCTCTTTTTAATCTGTAGCCCAAAAAATATAATTCATCTTTTTCTATTATTTTGAAATTAAATATCAAATCTTGAACAAAACCTGGCAAGATATCATGTGTTGCAGCTACCAGTCTGTCATCTACATACAGAGCTATCAATATATTCTTACCATCATGAAGAGACATGGGTCTGCATCACTTTTAAGAAAGCCAAGCTTGAGGAGGTATGACCCAAATATCTTGTTCCAATAATGTGGGTCTTGTTTCAGATCATAGAGACTCCACCTTAGCCTGCAGACTTTACCTTTTCTGTCATTATATCCCTCTTTTTGCATCATGTAAATTTCTTTATCCAGATCAATATATAGAATAACAATAGGCACTACATAAATAAACAATAGACTAAATTGCATTAGTGATATCGTCTCACTAGCAGCAATGAGCTCTGATTGTTTCCAATGTGGCTACAGGACTGAAGGTCTCACCAACCATAGTTACTCCCTTTTCATTGGGAATAAACTTTGACCAGAAGCCTTGCCTTGTATTTATCTACAAAACCATCAACAAGGATTTACTCTGTAATCAATGATTTTTTTTGTACCTAAATGTAATGATAATTATGAATAAATCATCACTGTTATTGGTAACACTGCTTCAGACCATAGGAAAACTAGGCTTTTTTGCTTGTGGCCTCCATTAGTGGTACACATAATTTTTGTCTTTTATTATGAAACCTGCCCAGATCCTCAACAGTACTTATTTTATATTTGTCTCCAATGAAAATTGAAATTCAAGAATAAATGATTATGATAACAATTAATTATAGCAACCTCATAATTTTAATTCTTTGAAACGAGGTTTTTAATTTTGTGGATTAATTTAATTTAATCTATTTTGCTTCAAATTACATTAGGTGGAATGGAGAAAAATATCTGTGAAACTGTTTTTCATTTTCTTCACAGTAATAGTCTTCCATGAAACACCCTATCCAAGTTAAAGCTAATTTCTCTTGCTACTAATATGCCATTACCCTTTAATTCTTTTTCTTTTATTTTAGAACATTAAAGTGTTTCTTTTTATTCTAGAAATTTTTTTATATTTTAGTTTTTTATATAAAAACATAATATAAAAATAGATCATATTCTCTAATAAACCTCACTGGAGGCTGTGATGGAAAGTCCTTTGAACATAGGGTTCAGCAATTGAATAAGAGCTGTGGGTCTTGCTGGGCTAACGAGGAATAATCAGACTATCTGGACAGGATGAGTTGGCAGGAAGTGATAGAGACAAAGAGATGAAACATGACCAATTATTCTCTCATTTTTAAAAAAAATTCTTTTATCTAATGCAAACTTATGCCTATTGACTCATCCAGTAGATAAAGTAAATGTCATAAACAACATAAATGGTATTTGGTTCAGATGCGGTCAAATAAAACTCAAATAGTAAATTGGTGTACTATTTTTATTTGAGCCAACGTTTCGCCCCATGTTGCAGGGCTTCGTCTGACTTCTGTCAAAACAGCCCTGACGAAGCCCTCCAACGTGAGGCAAAACGTTGGCTCAAATAAAAATCGTACACCAATTTACTATTTGAGTTTAATTTGACCTCACCCGGACCAAATACCATTTATTGATACACACAGTCAATCAGCAATCATCCAGCATAAACAATAGGTTTTCAAAATTTGGCTTTAAAGACATGGAATAGAGGAGGATATTCCTCAGCTTGAAAATTAGTTAATTGTACAATTCAATTTTTTATTTAAATTGATTAAAATTAATGAGCTTAACATAAACACAAACAATTTTCAAAAGAATATTTTATTTTTACAATGAAGCTTTTAAACTTAGGCCTAATTTATCACTGTTTCCACCAAAATAATTTAATAAATAATAAGTTATTTTATACATTGAAAAATTTGTATACATCTGCAGCAGCTCTAATCAGTGAATATCAATAAATAAACAATTGGTTGTCTTGATAAAAAAATGTCATATTTACTGTAACAGTAAATTAAGCTTGTCTATTAATCTAACTGATTAAATGATTTCATTCACTATCAAAAACAACCTTATTCATTTTATCCCTGGAGAATACAATTTGTCTGATGTTTCACAGATTAGATTAGGTTGCATTTTATAATACAAAATTTCCACAAAAACAATTTATATCAATAAATGAAAAGTGTCATTTAAGTCATGAAGAACGTAATGAACTGATAGGCAATGTATCATGTAAATATGAAATCAATATTAAGGTTTTGTGAGCAAGATGATTTTCATGTTTTAAAAATCTTAATATCAGGAATTATCTATAGTAGTAATATGAGTATAATTGTAATTAGTAGTAACAAGTGGGACAGTGGTAGACCTCCTCAAAATCAAAATATTTTTGCTGATTCTTAGGTATAAAAATATAATGTAATAGATTTATATACATCTATAAATATGTATAATATATAAACCTATTTTATATTATTCAGTATATAATATATGTTCACCAATGGTGTGGAAATGCAGTCATCTATAGCCATACGAATAGAATACATTATTATTTCTTTAATAAAAAAGTAAATTTAAAATTTAAGTCATTCAGTTCTATTTTAGATAATATGAGGAAATAAGTTTGAAATCAGGAAAGTTAATGTATTAACTTTTATGTGACTTACAAACGAATTCTGAAAAAGAGATGAATCATGTGACCACAAAACAAGTAATTTTCAAACAAACTTCTACTGCAATAAAAGAAAAAAATATCAGAAACTATTCTTTTTCAGATTATCTTCAGATAGAGCAATGCTTTGTCATTAAGTTCTATTTTAGATAACATGAGGGAATAAGTTTGTGAACAGGAGTCCATTGTTGTTCTCTTATTGCTTATATCTCTATTCTTTTTATAAGTTCCTCATCAAAGGAAGTTCTCTGTTCTCTCTTTCTCTGATGTTATTGAACCAGAGTTAGTGATTGCCAGAGTTCAACACCAGCCGCAACTTTTAACAGTATTTTTCTTCTGGATCGTTTGTGTGAACCATGCCTTCTGTAACCCAGCTCTTTGCTGGATTCATCGTTAGAGCCATTATAAATACCATCTCATTTTTGTTCACTATAGTAAAAACAGCTTTTGAAAAGATCCTCTACTTTAATAATGCGTAAGTTTGTTGAAATACTTTTTTGTGTGTTTTTATTGCTATGTACTGTCTAAACTTATTGAAGTATTAATCCAGTTTTAACTAAGCCCTGGTAGACTCATAATCAAACAATATTTTTACTTTTGGGGACAAATATGAAATATTGATTGCTTCAAGACCATATAGCAACATTTATTTATCTTCCTTTTTTTGTCCAGAACTTATATTTTTTTTTTTTATGTTTGATGTTTTTTTAGGCCCATTTTTGTATAAATAAGTTAATAAGTGCAGTAATAAATATTACTGTGTGCATAGATATTGAACATATGATATGACATAAAAAATTAACAAATAATGTTATTAAGCCTGATAGTCCCATCTGTCACATTGTGGGTTAAGAACTTGGGTACATTTTGATATTAATATTTAGAATCAAATGAATATATAGCTACAATTGACAACATGAAAAAAAAAAAAAAAAAGGAAAGGTGATTTTCAAGTTAATTTTATCTCTTAATTAAAACAATCATGTTCAGTTGAAATTTGGGAACTATGAAGATAAGAACAATAAACAAAGATATTCACCAAAAACTACTTGACATTTTGAAGTTATTTATGATTTTCAATTTGAAAAACAATAATGATTAATGACTTCTTAATAATAGTGAATAAATGAATGACATCTAATGATTAATTAATTTCCAAACCTATAATAATTTTCTGATAGAATAAAACTCATGTTAAGTTTTTATAAGGTCTGAGGATTAACTAAATAGTTATTGAACAAGAATTTGTTGTT
This sequence comes from Halyomorpha halys, assembly GCF_000696795.3. Lineage (NCBI taxonomy): Eukaryota > Metazoa > Arthropoda > Insecta > Hemiptera > Pentatomidae > Halyomorpha > Halyomorpha halys. Next base: position 13,852 of record NW_027114515.1, on the reverse strand, counting down.
CAGTAACACAGAAAGCAAATTTGTAATAAGTATTATTTTAAGGTAAGGCTTTTAAAAAGATGCTTGATAATTCATACCTCTTTTTTCTTGAATATTATATATATTTCTTAATTTTTATAAGCAATGAAAAGTACAAGATAAATTGTAATTTTTTTTTGTATTTATATTCCTTTTTTGTACTATCAATCATCTTATGATTTTAATTATACAACACTACTATGTATCAATCAGTGCTGCGGATGTAGGTATTTTTACCCAATTTTTTGGTATTTTTCACCTTAGTAGGTACTTGGCGGGGATCGGGTACAATGGGTACACTAAGCGTAGAGCCCTAGAGCAGTAGTTCTTCAATTGTTTTTTTAAGTTAATCCTTTGACACTTTTTCTATTACTAGTGTTATTTTCCCTTAGATATTGAATTTGAGGACACATACATAGACCATTTGGGGCTCATGTCATATTTATTTTTGGGGTCCGGGTTGGATTAATATTTGGGCTCGATTTGAATTTTTTTTGGGACCCAGGGTGGAGTCATTTATTGGGTCTGGGGTGGAATATTTTTGGAACCCAAAGCTGACACAATTTTATGTTTTTGGTACAATGTTATCCCCTCCCCCTATTGTAATTAAATGTAAGTTAATATGCTGTGACAGTTCACTGTCAAGGCCTATACATATAACAGTTGAAGGTGACAGTTTACGTGACTGATGTTCCACTGCTATTATTTGTGCTACCAATTATCAAGCAAGGCCCATGTCGTGTGTGACATTACTATCATGATAGTTAATGCTGTCATGACTGAAACTATCAAAGTTTCAGCACGGTAGCATGGTAGTGGCTACAACTTTTGCTGCAATAACTGGCACTATATAATAATTCATTATCAACATGTGATAGTTAACGCGACAATTGTTTCACTGACTTCACACCGGAGATAGTGTGACATTATAATATATTATTCTCACAAACATACAGTTGCAGTTATGACTAGGTCACTGATGAAACACAGGTAATGAAGTGAGTATTTATTGGGTAAAACAGGTATTCTCAAGACACTGTGCGGGTATTTTTGGGTCAGGAGAATTGGCAGCACTGGTGCAGGTATTAATCAGGCATCATGAAGATCTTATCTATTTTCTAAGTAGGTTTTGTACCTTTCCTAATTTATTTTTCTTTAATTCTTTTAAATAATATACATCCATAACAGCCTAGATTTATCTCTGTTGGTATTTGTTCAAATGAATAATTGTTGTTAACACAAAAGTGAATGTTGACTAATGATTAATTTATGATTGAATTAAGATCAATGGGCCACTACTGTGACTAATTTGCAAGGCAGAATTAACATTATACTAATGATCAATATGTATAAAATTTGCATAGCAGTAAAATATATCGAATAGAGAATGCAGAAAGATATGCTCACTCACAGGTAAACTATACTTAATTCTGAGGCTGTCAATCCCTTGAATTTAATGATTAATCATAAATTATGGTCCTTTTACAATTTAAAAAAAATGTTTATTATCAATTTTTTAAATCACTCTCTTTTACTTTTTTGAGTAATTACGCTATTATTGCTCTAGCAACATAACTTCCTTACCATGTACTGAACTTGAGCCCTTCATGAATCTAGTGGTACAGCTTTCTTTCTGTTCTCCTTCCCACCCTTATCCACTCTAACCTCACCACCATTTGATTCCAAATGGTCATAAAAAACAATTTGGGAGATACAGTTTAATGTAATCTCTCACATTATTCAAGTATCTAAACCTATTTTTTTTTAAGTATGTCAAACTCTAGGAAGTTGTTCATAATTTAAAGCTTCATATAGTTTAATTGATGTTTTTTTTTTGTTTCTTAATCCAATCATTTAACCTGATTTTTTTCTCTCTAGTGGCACTACAATCTCTGGTAGGTCCTAGTATTCCTAATAAGCATTCATCATTCAGCCCTATTTTGGATGACCACTCATCAATTTCATACACAAATAAGCCTACCTGGAATGGGTAACTGTCCAACACATTTTCAGGCACTTGTACTCAAGAAGTGCGATTTGATATATCTATCCATATTTTCAAAAGGATTTCTACCGTCCCATTACAAATGAGTTACTTCATCAGTTCATTCGGTTTCATGCCTTTATTTCATCCGTCTCTATTTTCTCTAGGTCAATATTAAAAAATATATATATAGATATCCTAAAGTATCACATTTTCTTATCTCCTTTTCCAAAAAAAATACTTGTCGGTAATTTCACTTAGTATGAATTTGACATTTGAACCATGCCTGGTCATTTTTAATAATTTACATTAATTTAAATCAAAATCAAAGAGATTTTTAATTCCTCTACTGTCTTTAACAGTGAGTCTTATCACACTTAGAACATGTGAAGACAATAAAGAAGTGGTAATTCTTAAAAAATTATTCTTTTGTCTTTTTTTAAGGACAACATAGTGTTAAGTAACTCAACTTTACCAATATGGGGTTTTATTGTATTCTCAATCATTAGAAGATGCTTCATTTTTCACTCATATAAATGCAACTGATATCATTACCCCCCTCATAGTAATGATGTTCAACTTTATTATCAGTATACTTCATATAATGAATTGAGGGGCCTGCACTATTGAGGAGGTAGCTCTATTTTAGTAAATCGTTAAAAAAAAAATTTGTTTAAAAAATATTTTCTTAATTTAGTGGAAAACACTGGGACATTTGGAAGCTGCTCTCATCTTCTCACAATGGAGGAGAAAACTTGAATAATTCTAGGGAACTCCTTTTTGCATGAACAACCAAAATAACACAAACAAATTTAAACTAACAAATATAGACAGAACTAAATGTTTGAAAATTCTTAAAGTTAAATTCTTAAATTATATACTCTATTAGACAAAAAAATACCATATCTTAAAAGAAAAAAATATTTATCCTGCAGTCTGGTATCCTAAAACATTTCAATTGGACACCTTGAGTGATCCATCAAGTCAAATAGAGGTGCTACTATTTAGTAGAAAATGTTAGTACTAAAGGCTGGGGCTACTCACTTTTTGAATCTAGAGAAAATTTTTTTTTTTACTCTAAAACCCGCCCAACAGAAAGATGGAGCTACCTCCTTATTGTTCAGCAGATACCCTTATTACTAAAGAACGATGCAATAATTTTCCTAAATATCTAATTTAGAAATATACAATGAAATAACTTAAATTCAACTAATTATTTGTGTGTGATTAGCATAATTTACAGCATCTCCGAAGATAATCCCTCTCAAGACGTCAATGCAACAACATTGGCTATAGAGTACACACAAGATACTGATTCAGTATGTGATAATTTAGTTAAAAAGATTACATCATATTTCAGAAAAAAATCATCATTTTACAGTAATTATTAATTCTTCCCCATATGTAATTTCAGACTGATGAAAGTCCTAAAGAAAACAGTGAAAATGCAGTCAGAAATGAAGAAAACCGTGAGAATGATGATGAACGTTTCTCTCAGAACACAGTTAATTCAAATGAAAATCAATCAAAGAGTGATCCTGACAATTCTGTGTTGATAAACATAAACGTTGATAAAATTCGCAGAAGAATTGAAGACTACAATATAATGAAAGTAGCAATTACAGCTGTTTTTCTGCGGTGTTGTCATAAATGTGCTGTGAGTATCCAAATGATATTAAATTAATTAGTATTTATTTAGTGTTGAATAAAACACTTTTAAATATGGTTTTGAAGGTAATTAAAAATTTAAATTAGTAATTTAATCAATATTTTAGTTAATGTCCACTTTATCTTTTTTTTCACCTATATATTTTTTAATTAAATAGATCATTAATGTAATAGTTACAAAAAAAATTACTTAATTAATTTTATTATTGTTATGTCTCTTTTTATGGGGATTCATTTTTAAATTATTTTTATTATTGTTAATTTAGAAGAATTATTCTTTGGACCTTATTAAACCAACATTGTAAAAAATAAAACTATATAAGAATAAAATTTTTTATGTTTTATAACCAAATGTTTTCAAAATTTTAAGTTATCATATTCGAAGCCTTTTGTTAATCAAACATGCCTTTATTCACCACAGGGCAGGGTAAGATAGAATAAACAAATAAATAAAAGAGGGTGCATTGTTGTATTTAAGAACTATTGATCTCTGGACGAACTCGACATATTCTATCCTTAAAATTAATCTAACAGTAAGATTACAGTTAGTGTTTACACACTTTCTCTAAATTTTCATCATCTTGGCTTATTGAAGGTCTCCCAGTATGGTTATCATCTTTAACAGCTTCCTTTTTGTTTTATATAGTTTTATTTTATATAATGTTCGTTTAATGAGGTCCTAAGAATATTTTTTCTCAATCATTCTGATACTTCTTTGGCCTTCTTGCATCATCTTCTTTGGTGTGCATAGGACGACCAGGTCAGAGAGTAAGATGAGAAGCTTTCTTTGCACCTCAGTTAAAGAGGGCCAGATCAGTTTTCTTTTTGCTCAGAAAATAGCCTCCACATTTAGAGTATGTGCTCAGCATTCTGTTTACCTTCTTCACACTCACAGGAAGAACTGGAGCCAATATGGAACTTTTGGAATAGATGAGCTCTGAGTCTGTTGTGCCCTATTTGTAAGTGAAAATGAGGACCTGTTCTTGTCAAGTGAGTTTGTGGATGGCATCTCCAGGGTGGCTTGATCCATCTATGGGTAATAATGGCTTTGTTAAGCATCATTACCTCTATGAGCCAGAGGACACAGTCGAATTGCGGAAAAGGAGGAAGCTTCCCTCCTTAGCCAGCTGGTCTGCCTTCTCTTTTCAAGTAATGTCACAATATCAAGGGATCCATTATGGGATGACTCTTTTTTGCATGAACATCTGCCATTCAAGTTCCTCAGGCTTTTGCTCCACCTTGACTTGAGAGTCTGAAATAATGATGCTAAATAAGCAAGGAACACAGTTTTCAAGTTTCTGGGTCTCTTTAGCGTTCTAAGCAGTTTTAATATTTCACAGATTGCTTCTTGCTCAATCAAAAAATTCAAAGAAGCAAAGCAAGTTAGAACAGCCTTTTTAATAATATTCCCTGCAGGAAGCTGCAAATGGTTATCAGCCCCTCTGTTTGTTGTTGCATTTGTGGCCAATCCGTCAGTATATACTTAAATCCACTCATATTTTGGGTACTTGGTGTTAGTGTGAAATGAAATGAAAAAATAATTAAATAAAATAAAATAATGTGCTGTAGGGAAATATATTTTGTAAGTTCCCCAGGAATATTCTATTTGCTTCTGATACCAGGGACAGTATGAATTATTTGAGGTTTCAGAGATTCAAGCCTGTCTTCTACTACTTTTGATTGTTCCATGGGTACCTGCCTTTCATGGACTTCAAAAGCCAACTTTGAAGAGATATTCTCCATTTTGTCGCTTTATTCAGATAATAATTCTTTCTGCCACTCTTTTTTGAATGGGATGGTTAGGGACATTCTGATTGATAATTAATTTTATAAACATTCACGTATATGTTTTTTTATCAATAATGAAGACTTGAGTTAAAATACCAGCAAATAATTAAGGAACACAATATTGACAATACTTGACTAATCCTTGATGACCATTTTGTTGATTTATAGCAAGGTTCCTCTACCTGAGAGTTGTTAACCCCATCATGCAAGAAGGTATAGATGACATCTAGAAGAGATACAAATGAGCTGCAAAGGAGTAAAATAAGCAACAAATATAATATTATAATAACTGTGTCATAATGTAAATAAGAAGCTATAAAAAAACAAATTTAGTTTTATGAGCCCAGTATTTCAATATTATCTAGTTTATATCCTGTCTCTGTAGAATAGACAAGAGTGATACATAATGTACTTATATTTTAAGCTAAAAAAAGTTTAAAAACACTGGTTTAAAGAGTTGATTTTTTAAAATAATGTTTTGGGGTGAATCTTACTATAAGGTAGGTACAATTCAGCTATTCAAGAGATACTCCAACTAGGCTAGTTGTAGAATGAAAGTTTTTCCTGATGATCAACTTACCTACCTAGCTTTGAAAATAAAACACTTCTGGATTGTCTACAGTAATTACCTAGTTGTAGTATGCTGTGGGGTTCACCTAATGGAACCTTTTGGAGCAATACCATATTTTGATAAATTTGTTATAACAAAGTTGTAGTACTCTTATAAATAATTATATGCATATATAATAATTATATAAAATTATATGGTAATTATTATATAATATATAATAATTAATTTATAACTAAAGGAATATTATTAAACACTATTTTATTTTTCTTCTAAAGAAAATATACTATTCCAGCACTGAAATGAGCTTATTTTTTTCAATTAATGATATCTAGGACCTACATAATTTGAGAAACCTTACACTCCTGGAAATAAAAAAACAAATGAATAGAAAACAAATCAAGAAATAGACACAATTAATAAATTTTGTATATAAATTGTATAAATAACTAATTTAATTTAATAGATGTCACATATATGATTAATCAACTTTATGATATTTTCAGGTTCGTTCAGATCGTTCAGTTATACCTGGACAGTTATCTGCAAAACACCTAGCAAGAACAAACAGAAATGCTAATTCTAACCATAATAAAAAAGCTCCTAAGCCTTCTGTCAACTTAAAAAAAACTTCTCCAATTCCAAAACCTCCTCCTCCTCCTGATGATGAGGTTGAGGTTAAGAAAAAAGAAGATACTGATGCAAGAAATGATGAGAAAGATGATGAATGCTGTGTTAACTGCTTATGTTACACAAGGAAGTGCTGTAAATGCACAATAGTTTAGTTAAGAAGTATATAGTGTGATAAATTCTAAATTATGTTATGTACATTTCAACTTAATGGCAATACATTTCAGTCCCATTATAATACTTTATAAATACTAATCCTTTATAAAACAACATTTCATAGGGTGAGTTCTAAAACTAGGTAACTACAAAGTTTGAAAAATATGATTTTGCATATGAATGTCCAATTAGGTTAGTTCCAGAAGAAACTTCATTCTAAAATTAGGCAAGTTCAGATATATAGTTTTCTTGAAAAGCTGTTTTATAGCTACCTAGTTCCATTATTGACCCTACGATAAGATTGGTGAGGCAAATTAAATTTAAATAGCTACTTTTTTCATTTTTTGTTAATAATAATTTAAAAAAAATTAATTTACAGGTTTATATCCAAATTTATTATATGATAAATTATAGTTTTTAAACTTAGTGATAATTTATTGAAATATGAACATTTTTTTATATTTTGTGACATTTATGTTTGGCACTCTGCTATTTTGATTTCCTATTTCCTTTTCAAATTTTTATATATATTAATTATGTCATTCCGTGTTTTTCTTATGATATTCATTCACAGATATATGAATTTACAATCTAGGTATATTGCTAGAGATTAAAAACAAGACATTTTGGCCCCAAAAAAAATGAACTTCTAATTATAACTCAAAATTAGAAAACAATTTCAATAAAATTGTAACAAACATTTCCATGAGTAGTGCAAATGAAATTATATTTTAGTAATGTGACTGGGTTGATGGGGATATATGTTTAAAAATGGTCAATGAATTAGGGCCGAAGTGTTACATATATGTTGAATAAGTATTTATAAAATGAATAAATAATACAGTTTACAAATGTTTATTATTATATAGTTTTATTTTAAAAGTGAATGGGTGTAATGTGGTCAACTGTTTTTTTCTTGAATCATTTTAATTAATATATATTAAGTATAAATTATACTTTATCATATATTTATTTAGTTTGTTATCTAATATTTTTTTGAAAAGTAATAAATTTGTGAAATTCAAAAATTGTTGTATATTAAGTTCTTCTCCCCCCTCCACCTACCAATGAGATGGAACAGCATAATGAACTGCTGAAGAAAGCTGTTAGAATTATAACGAGCTATTTTAAATTTTCCTCAACCTTTGATTAAATTAGAATGAGATCAACTTTAACCATATCCATAATAATGAAATACTGAGATTAATTAAAAATAATCAATTAATGATTCTAATTATTGATTACTAAAAATTTAAAATTAAAGATACATTTCATTTAAACTAGTTCAAAAATATTTGAGTTAGTATGTTTCATAAAAAAGAACTCTTGCCCTTCACAAGCATATTAGACTTCTTTTTTTTCGATCCCTCTAAAACAAAGAAAATCCACATGAATTAATAAATTGCATTATATAAATAAAACATAAATCAAATTAAATACAACCTTTTTCTACAGTTGGTACTTGAATGTATCCAGTGAAATACTTATCTGAGGTTTTGATGCGTCCATTCTGTGAGAACTTTACTTAAATTTGGAGGTTAGGGGCTTCCTGTGATGCTTAGTATTATTTCTTCTTATTATTATTACACTGACGGTCGGGAATCCATTCCTCACTTCGACCCAATTGGATCTTTTGTGAGTTATCCCTCTTTCCACTGGATATCCTGTATGAATCCTATGCTTCTTCTGAAGCTCAATAATTCTTTTGGTTTATTCTAGAAATGTCTTCAGGTTCCATTCTGTCCTGTCGCAGATACTGTAATCTTCGGAATGCATGGGCTTCACATTCACATAGAATGTGCTGTGCCTTTTCTTCATCTTCCATACATAGACGACAGGTGGAATCCTCCACCAGCCTCATCTTCTTAAGATGATATTTTAAGGGGCAATGGCCCGTGAGGAGTCCTGTTATCGTCCTCAGTTCATTTCTAGTAAGGTTAAGGTAAAATTTTGCCTTTTCCTCTGATATTTTAATGAAGAGCTTGGATTGTTTCATACCTGGTTTCAGCGTCCAGTATGTTTCCTTCTCTTTTTCTTCCCAGGAGTGAACCACATTCCTGATTGCACTTCCAGATATGTTGCAATATGGCTCAGGGCCAATTAACATCATTTCTGATCCCTTCCTAGCTAGGGTATCTGCCATCTCGTTACCTTCAATCCCCTCATGTCCTGGGGTCCACATCAAGGTCAGTTATTGCCTCTGGCTAATTCCTTTAGTCTCTCTAGGCAATTCCAGACTAGCCCTGATTTTATAGTATCGGACATTATTGCCTTTAAAGCAGCCTGGCTGTCTGATATTATATAAATCCTTTTTCCTTTTGGATTGTTTTTAATGTTTTCTAATGCCGCTATTTCTATTGCGTGTATTTCAGTTTGGAAGACAGTTGGGTATATTCCCATTGCTAGGGTTCTTTTGCAATTTGGTCCTACAACCCCAGCCCCTGCTTTTCCTTCCTTAACTGATCCATCAGTATACCAGACCAATGCGCCCTTCTCAAATTTAGGGTCTCCTTTCCTCCATATCTCTTTGTATGGAATACATACTTTAATGTTCTTTTCAAAATCAAGTCTTTTGGGTAAATGGTCACTTAGAAAGCTCATCCATTCTTTACCCTTAATCTTATTTAGGATCTTTAAGTGTCATTGATAGTTTCCTGGTTTATAATTCCAGTAACGTTCTATACTTAAGGCACTCATTATAGCTTCTTTTTGTATCCAGATGTGTAGGGGAGTTAAATTCAAAATTGTCTCCATAGCTGCTGTGGGGCATGTTCTGATTGCTCCTGTCAAAACTAGACACGCCATTCTTTGTACCTTTTCCAGTTTTATTTGTGAGATTTTTTCCTCTGTTTTCGGCCACAAAATTGCCGATGTGTAGGTTATCATGGGTCTTATAACCCTTGTGTATAACCATTCTGCCTTTTTGGGTTTAATTCCCCATTTTTTCCAAATAAACTTTTACACGTCCATAGGGAAGCTCTAGCTTTAACTATGACTCTGTTTATATGGGAATTCCACTTGAGTTTCTGATCTAGGATTATTCCTAAGTACTTCACCTCTTTTGTGGTATTAATCTGTACTCCTCCCAGATTGCAATATTCTATATTAAGAATCCTCTTCCTCGTAAAGGGTACAATGGTGGTTTTGCTTCGATTTATGCTCAATCCTTGTTCTTGGCACCAATTCCAAATGACCTACAATGCTATTTGCATGCGCTCTATCAAAGTTTCTTCATGTTTGCCTCTTATTATTATAGCCAGATGATCTGCATAACCTATAGTTTCAAACCCTTCATTTGTTAGTTTATATAGGCGACAATCTACCACCATAGTCCACAAGAGGGGAGAAAGAACTCCCCCCTCCAGACATTCTTTAGCTGTTTTTATCTTCAATTCTGTTTCACCTACCTTTGGTATAATACTTCTGTTTATTAGCATTTCATTTATCCAAGAGACAGTTGCTTCGCTGGCTCCTTTCCTCCTGGTAGCCTTACCTATTGTTTCATGTGAGGTATTATCAAATGGTCCCTCTATATCCATGAATGCACAAAATGCTATTTCCTTATTATCTAGAGAATTCTCAATCTTTTTAACAAGACAATACAGCACTGAAATTGTTGATTTTCCCGCTTGATAGGCAAACTGATTTGCCCCCTCCCTGGTAGCGTCGGGCTTCTTAGCTCCACCTAGCAGCCTGAAATATGTCTCTCTTACGCCAAAGTATGTCATACCCTATTCCGTGAGGGCCTTCAGCTGCTCTTTTCCTACTCCTACCACTATCTGAGTGCCTTAAGGGTTATCTTCCCTTTTGAACACCCTCTATGTGTTTACCTTTAGATTTGGATTTTGGTTTTGGATTATTTTGAGGATCTCTTCCTCTGTATATTTTACTAAGGGGAGGTAAACTATAACCGGCTTCTTCCTAGGCAGATCCTCCTCTTCTCCCAGTTTTGCTCCCTCCCACGGTTTTAGTCTGGGTGTATTCTCCATTACCCATTCTACCGTCGCCTGGTTTACACAGGTTAATTGGAGCCACCCATGCTTCCGGTTAGTCCCATGAAATTGTGGGCACTTGCTGGGCTCTCCATTCAGAATGAGATTTTTTATTTCCAGTTGGACGCTGTTAAATTGCTCCTCACTGAATCCATCCTCGGGGTAGTTTTCTGAGAAAATAACTACCCTTATTCCTTCCATAGACTTACGGTAGGACATGGTTAGAGGAACTACCCCTTCACCAACCATTTGTCCTTCGGACTTTTCTGAGGAAATCTTTGTCCTCTTTGCTTTCCTTTCCGTTTCACTATTGGGAGTATTCTCATTTGATTGGGCCCTATGCCCCTCTTCCAATAGACTCTTTTGGCTGTTCATGGGGTCTTTACTCTTTCTGAGCGCCTCCTCCTCGAAATACCTATTCCTTTTTAGCCAATAAAATCGCTTTCTCCTCGACCCACTCATTTTGACGATTGGACTAACGTCCTTATCATCCTCTTTGGTCTCAGGCTCTTCAGGAGATGGGCGAGCCCTTTCCCCCTTTGCTTCTTCTGGCTTTACCTTGGGAGTTTCACCCTTATTGTCGGTAATTACGCCTTCCAACTTTGTTTGAGGCAGTGACTCCTCTATTACTAAAGTATTTAAATTATTCTCGTCCATTCCCACGAGTAGCAAGGGATTCAAACAGTCACCTGTGACAGAGCCCCGCATGCCACAGGAAGGCTAAATAAAACTGGAGGTCGCCTGGTATCCAGAGTTCGCATAGTTCGACTGTTAACTAGGGATGGGATATCGATATCGATATTATCGAAATATCGATATTTTGTCTCCGATATCCGATATTTTGATATCGATATCCAGTAACCGATAATATCGGAATATCGATATTTCTCTTCGATAATATCGGAGTATCGGTTTCTAAAAAA